>NC_133381.1:3697261-3748614 GCF_049309525.1 Garra rufa | reverse complement strand
ATATATATATATATATATATATATATATATATATATATATATATATATATATATATATATATATATATATATATAATATATATATATATATATATATATATATATATATATATATATATATATATATATATATATATATATATATATATATATATATATATATATATATATATATATATATAAAATGAAAACAATATTACAATTAAAAAAATGTTTATTCAATGAATAATAATAATAATGATAATAATAACGACAACAATAATAATAATTATAATAATAATAAAAAATTCACTTTGGATGATTGTATATATCTTTTTCACAAACGTATTTTTTCTAAATCTCATTTCTTGGCATTGATAAAAAAGTCCACACAGAAATTGTACATTTAATTGCAATATATATTGCAATTAAATGTGCAATTTCTTTTTTCAGTATATAACCTCATAAAAAAAAAATAATTATATTACAATAAAAAATTATTAATTACTGCATGTACTTTGATTATTCACTTTTTTTTCAGTATATAACAGTATAAGATATGTTGAAAAATGACTTTTCTCCATGAAATGGACGTAAAAGCCTGTGCAGTGTTGTTTTGTTTACTTTGATGTCATTTATTTGCTAGTCTATTCTTAAATTGGACTTTTAACAGATATATATAGAAAACTATTGTTGTAGAATTGACTTCAAACTAATTTTCAATTGCATTTTTCATGTTTTGCAAAAAATAGTATTTCAGTCTTTCTACTTTAAAATTTTATGTTTAGTTGAATGTGTTACTTGATGTTTTGTAATTATTTCTGAAACATACTAATAATTGCTTAGTAAAGATTGTACATCATACAGTGATTTTTCAGTGTAAAAGTAGAAAGTTGAAGCATAAATATTATTTTATAAAACATACTTCACTTATTTTTACTTACAATGTTGAGAAATCTTGTTTTACGCTGTGCACATATAAAGTTTCAACAAAGTCTAAAATTTGGATAGCAGTGTTTACAAATGCCCTTTGGAATGAGTATGTCATATGAGGAAAGAAAAGTGATTTCATGAAACACTACAAAAGCACCAAACAAAAATCTAAGATTGCTGAAATCTCTCAGATGCTGCAACGAAACTCTTGGTGTAAGTTTTTGTGACTGTACAAAGCACATGCATATTTAAACAGGCCTTTTAGGATTGATTCTTTGTTGCGAAACCACATTTGAGCAGCGTGTTGTTTCACTGGCAGCGTCATTCGGTGTTGGAAACACATAAAGTGTAGCGTGAAACACCCTTTTGATTTCTAAAAGCGTCATTTTTCAGCTTTCTGTCACCTGCACTCGATGGTGCAACCCTAAAACAAATAGCATTTGAATTCATCCTCGAACTCTACAGATGGCTGGGCTTTATTCTTAAGTTTTTATCAAATGATATGTCCAGAGTACCTCATGACCAATGTTCCTGGACTAATGTCACACAGCTTGGCCGGCTCGATGTGGTTTTGCTCCCAGCTGGCCAGTTGGTAAAGTGGTTTTGGACGCCGTCCACTTTGTTTCAGAACGCCGCGCAGCTGCTCTTTCTAGTGAAGCTGTTTCCAGCCTCCTATTCTGGCACGTCTGACACTCTCTAGCATGTCTTCTATCATCACGGAGCAGTTGTCTTCATGCATGAGAGCACATCTAGCGTACAATAGGAGGGTTCGCTTCGAGGAAAGCCCTGTTTATGACACTCTCAGAGGATCTGTGGCCTGCTATACATCACAAATACACACAACATGAACTAAAAAGTCTTAATATGCTTGGAAAATGCTGAAAAGTCAATTTTGTTTATAATGGAAAACATTATTGAGCCTTTAAATAAACTGCATATGTGACCCTGGACTACAAAACCAGTCATAAGGGACAATTTTTTTTTTAATTGAGATGAATACATCACCTGAAAGCTTTTTATCGATGTATGGTTTGTTGGGATTGGACAATATTTGGCCTGAGATACAACTATTTGAAAATCTGAGGGTGCAAAAAATCTAAATATTGAGAAAATCGCCTTTAAAGTTGTCCAAATGAAGTTCTTAGCAATGCATATTACTAATAAAAAATTGAGTTTTGATATATTTACAGTAGGAAATTTACAAAATATCTTCATGGAACATGATCTTTACTTAGGGGGAGGCACTGCAGGCAAAAACACAGTTTTTCAGGCATCTGTCAAGTTTGAGATTTCAGGCTTTTTGGTTTTTCATAAAGTGTTTTTTCAGATTAGTGGAAAGAAAACATCCAAGACACTGTTAAGTGTTTCTTTTATAGCACTTTATCTATTTGTGTCAATAGATTTCAATTACAATACATATTTTTAAAGGCCATTTTCTCAAAATGAGTTTTTTCTCCGACACTGAGCCATAAATCTCCACTTCAGTAGCACTTACACACACCAAACTATACATTTATATTCCTGTCTATATTCTGAAGGTTTTCACAGAGGGATTTGTTTATATATCATTTGCTTGATTTTATACAACATTTTATTTTCCAAAAAACTGTCTGTTCCTGTCTGTCTGTTCTAAGTATTTTCTGAATTATGGAGTGACAAAATGTAAAAACTTTTGACTCTAATATGTCAAAATAAACTGAAACTGACTTCATCCATTGTTTAGATTTTTGTACTAGAAATCTATGCAAATGAGTGCAAAAAAACTTGATTGTTTGCAATTATCAATGTAATCAATCAACTGGGTAAGTAAGGTGATAACTATTAAGTTGTTTTTTTTTGGTTTTGTTGTCCATGGTCACGTGTGTTTTTTGTTGAATATCAGATTTGATCCATCAGGTTTTTACGGCTCATATAGTAAGAATATGGAGGTAAAAACAGCTCAGTCTTAATCAGAGACTTAAACTGTCCAAAAATATGCAATTTGCTGCAAATGCTGATATTTATATGATGAAATTCTGATGCTTGTAATGTAAGACAATGATATCTTTATAACAGTAGATATTCACATAAAATGATCTAAATATCAGTTGTCGCTCCATATCTCCAACAATATGTCTTAGTAAAATGAGATTGAAATGCTCCAAACATATAATGCAATGCAGTCCAATGGTTGAGAGATGAACAAATAAACATTTCTCAAAAGATGTGAGATGTTTTTGAGGCTTGGGAAAATCATTCCTCCACTGAGGAACAGTGAAAGTTGGTTCCTCTAAAGATCCTGATGAGCAGATTTGAGACTCAATGATTTTCTAAAAAAAACATTGTGGAGAATCAAGTAAAGCCAAGCTGCTTCGGTCCAGTAAGTGATCATCTGGAAATATTACTAAAGATATTCTTACATTTACATTTACAAAATCAGTACAGATTTGACAGCACCAGCTGAAGGTGGATGTTTGTACAATTACACTAAAAGAGCTTTTACTTGATAAAAAAACCTCTAAGCTATCAATTAAACCATTTAGAGAATATGATTCCCATTATGACTGTTATGATTATCAAAAGCATTAAAAAAATCCGAAAAACTGATTTTATTTCATTTGCCACTATTTTGCAATACGAGGCTCTTTTAGAGATATAGGATTCTAGGAAAGATCGTTCAGAATAAACTACAATTCCTGCAGGCATCTATTGTGTCTCTTGCTCCTGTGTTCATGACAAAAGGTCTGGCACATTGTTGTCCAGCCCTTATGGACCGATTAAATGCCAAAACACATGAAGGACTGCATTCATCATGAATCTGGACCATGAATGAGCCCCCAGGGATCCCCAAATCATATCATCCAGCAGTATAGCGTGTCAGTCTGCCATCAGACGCCTCCAAAAATCCTCTTCTATTGCGTGTGCAGAAGAGAAACGGCTGATTCTTCAACTACAAGGGTTGCTTTTATTATTGCAAACCACAGATTAAAACATCAGATCATTTATCTGTATTTTTTATTCTTTATTCATATATGAAGGTCACATTAATGTCTCTTATCATACTTTCAATCTTAAAATCTGTTGGACATTATTAGCAAATTAAATACCACAGAACCAGAAGTGCCCACATTTTTAAGAAAACTTTTTAGGTGTTTTTAAAAATAATTTTGGCCTGACTGCACACAACTTTGTATACAGTGTACTTGTACTATTTGTAACATGTATACATAAATTATTAGAAAGCATAAATGCTAAATAGGGTCAAAAATATGCAGTCTACATCGCTTTTCTAAGTTCAAGCACATTTTTTAGCGGCTGATTATGTTTTATTCAGGGGACGATAGAAATGAATATATTATTGAGGAAAAATCTCTTTCATGGCCCTTAATAAATCATCACTCTAAAAGCTTGAGGAAAACCAGTGCAACTGAGCGGAGAAATGCTGCAGTGACCAGTACCTTAATATACTATTCTCTTATTAATGTGAATATTGCTAGCATTTTTATTTTTAAAAATATATACAACCTTTAAAAAAAGTATTTTCATTTTCAATTTATTTAATTAAAAATATACTATTTTTATTTTACACAAAATATATGGGTCAAATTTACAAAAATTAATAGAAAAGCACATTAAATGTAAGTAAAGTGTCTACCTTTAAGGTTTCAAATGTTTTTGGAGAATAAAATGTCAAAATTTGGTTGAAATAATGTGACGTTGTCATTCAGTGTAATACACAATTTATGTAAAAATTCAAACAACGTGCTTATTCTGACTTGAACATATTGAAATTGAAGAATAAGGGAACATTTTATTGTTTTAAATTAGTAAAAAATTCTTACTGACAAATGGGCGAAACCTAGGATAGTAGCAATTTTTAAAAATGTAAAATTACAACTAATTAGTATTTGGGGTGAAAGTAATTAATCTTTTAATGTGTCATAAATTGATTTTTGTTGTAAATATGCCTGACAAGATGGTTAAACTAAATGACATTTTAGTGGGTGTCTTCTGTAAATCAGGGAAAAATGCATAATATTTATTTTTTGCTCAGAAAAACAAAAACAAAAATGCAATGAAATTAAACAGAAAACTTTTTAATTTTTTTTTTTTGGAAAAACAACAATTTAAAGCAGTATTACACTTGTTTTTATGCTTTAACCCTTTTTATGTCTATGACCCAATAACAAAATTAATGTAAAAATAAAAATAAATAAATAATAATTAAATAAATAAAAAAATAAAAATTGGACACTGTATTGTGTCCACACACCGTACACAGTACTACCATGGTTTTTTGAACATGTACCATGGTATTTTTTGCAGTCAATTAAAGCATCATATACTGTAAATAACATAGTATATAAAAATAGTTATCATTTAGCACCATAATAAATGTAAAAATGCAATGCAACCGATACTATCATTGTGCTATATTACAACTAAAGTATGCAGTTGATTTACTTTTAAAAATGTTTTTTTTTTTTTTTTAAGTTGAGCAATCTTGTCAGGCATATTTACAACAAAAATCAATTTATGAAAGACAAATAACTTTCACCCCAAATACTAATAAGTTGTAATTCTACTTTTTTTTTTTTCAAAATTTGCAACTATGCTAGATTTTGCCCATTTGTCAATAAGATTTTTTTCCTCATTTAAAAACCAATAAAATGTAATATGCTCCCTTATTCTTTAATATATTTTAATATGTACAAGTCAGAATAAGCATGTCGTAAAAAATGTTTGTGTGTGTAAGATGTAACATTATTTTATGGAAGCAGAATCGACATTTTATTCTCCAAAAAACTTATTTGAAACCTTAAAAGCAGACACTTTACCTACATTTAATGTGCTTTCTATGGACCTGAAATCACTTTTGTGAGTGTCTTTTGATGTGGACATCTTAACGTCTTTGACCCATATATATAGGTTGCTTTTTGACCAGTTTGCATTCATTTATTCTTTTACTACAACATTTAATTCAGTTTGTTACACACATTTATATAAGTCCTAATGAAGATTTTGCCATTATATCGATTGATGATCAGCTGGTGTGTTTTTTTTCCCAGATTGGTGTGAGAGGAAAACTGCAGACTTCTCCTAGGAAAATGGTAAACACTGCTCTGAGTGATGAGGAAAAGGGCATTCAAGACAAGGAAAGCAAGGAAGAGTCTATTCTGGCCATGCTGGGAATCATCGGGACGATCCTCAACCTAGTGGTCATCATCTTTGTCTACATCTACACCACCCTGTAAAATCCACAACACTGGAATTCACTGGAACTATGACTGGCAGTGAGATTCTGGCATGGAAAAACCAGGCCGTTCCACCAGGGAATCATGGGAATACAGACACTTCTGCTATGGAGTCGTGCCTCCGGAGGGAAAAACACGGAGGACAGATTCCCTTCAAACACAGACGATACCAGGAACCCCATAAGCTGTAAATATGCACGTTATTTCCATATTCACATCCCGGATCAAGCGAAGCAGGAGCGTTTCTATGCATGGCTCAGTCCACAGGACGTTCCCAGTCAATGCTTTTTAATAGTAAACAACCGTACAATGATGTTTCTTACGAACTTCTGCAGGCGACAGTTTCAGGTTTATACTGTATTTAAAACGTTGCTGTTTACAATAAATCGCTTATTATTAGACCTGAGCTTTGAAATAGATCTTGATATAGACTGAATTTTGTCACGAGCATTTTAATACACACAGTACATCTGTACAGCACTCAGTAGTTTGGCTGTAAAGCGTGCCATTCGGCGAATTATTTAACCATTTCGTTATTTTGTGCAATGCTTATTTGCAGATCTTGTTCAGTATTGTTTCGTGTGGGTTTAAGAAGTTTTAGGATGTAGGGTGATTTATTGAAATATTGACTGTGTAGGTGTTTCTTATGTATGTGAATTTAATACATTACTGTTTCCCATTGTTTTGAATGAGAGAAACCTTTTTTTACTCAAACAGACAGACTGTTCATCTAATGTACAGACAGTGTTGCCTTAAGAATGATCGACACATTCATATCTGCATCAATTCAGACAATATGTATTGATGCACAGAAGCATACAAGGCCACAAAAGCATACTATTTTATGAAAATAAAGGAAATTAATTTATTTATTTCATGCAAATAGTTTGCATATTATTTTATAAATGAAAGAAAATCATTTCATTTGTTTGATCCAAATAGTTTTTCATTTCTAGATTTTGTCCTAACACCAACATGAGACTGTACTAATGTTAATAAAAGCACAAGAATATTTGTGAAGAATATTTTCACATATATAAGTGAATGAATGTACATTATGTCAGTGAAGTATATAAGACTGAAAGTATATGAAGTCCAGTTGTCAGTGCATAAAGTGCCTGTATTTCTGCAAGATATTCTCTAGCCTCTCTGTTTAAATAATCTTACAGTATATTATTAACATAAAGAGTCTTAAAGTCTTACAGTAATGGCAGTTTTCCTATCTTTCAGCTTCTGTTTATAAAGTTCATAATGGCAGCAGGAGATGAGAATGGAAAGGTTTAATTGCTGATCATCAAATGTGACCCTGGACCACAAAACCAGTCATAAGGTTAAATTTTACAAAACTGAGATATATACATCATATGAAAGCTCAATAAATAAGCTTTCTATTGATGTATAGTTTGTTAGGATAGGACAATATTTGGCCGAGATACATCTATTTGAAAATCTGGAATATAAGGGTGCAAAAAAATCTAAATACTGAGAAAATCACCTTTAAAGTTGTCCAAATTAAGTTCTTAACAATGCATAATACTAATCAAAAATTAAATTGATAGGTTTACAGTAGGAATTTTACAAAAAATCTTAATGTAACATGATCTTTACTTAATTTCCTAATGATTTTTGACATAAAAAAAATCAATAATTTTGACCCATACAATGTATTTTTGGCTATTGCTACAAACATACCCCAGCGACTTAAGACTGGTTTTGTGGTCCAGGGTCACAAATATACACTTTCATGTTTCTTCATCAGATTTTAAAGGATAATATTTCCTTGACAGACTCTTTTGGTTATGTAATCATGTCAAATTATGTTCACGTTGTATTTTAGGTGACTTTGAGAATGGTTTAGCATTACAGTGATACTCCTTTGTACATGGGCGATCTTGTCTAAAACTCTTTTATGTATTGAACATGTAATATTGCTACTGCTGATTTAGTAAAGATTGATACAATTATTGAAAAATGTTCTCATTTCTTCATCAGAATGAATTTCAAACAGAAACCACATCTTTTTTCTGTAAAATCCACTGTATGGATGGGCTGTCTGTGTGATTATGGGATGGATGTTATGCACAGTTGCCTAGTGACAAGTAGTTTATAGAATCATTTCCAAAAGTTGAGCTTTGTTGCCCTGTTTGAACTCAAGGAATTGATTTCTGAACATCATGTTGGAGTTAGTTTTAATGATTTTAGTGCAAAAACTAAGTCATTAGAGTTGTGTGACTTGTGTGACTGTCAAATCTAAAATATAACATGAACACAGACCACTTCACGTTATACGTGTGTCAAAAGAATTCGATTTTAGGGGTGCTGGAATAAAGCTTTTCAAAGAAAGAAGGACAGACAGAGGCGAGAGATCTAAAAAGAGTGAAATGATGCAGTCGAGCGAGTAAACAATGTGGTTTGAAGATTCACAGCTGCAGAAATATAAATGAGCCCAGGAGCCTTTTTCTCAGGCTTTGTTTTACCTGAATAAAGATCGTCCAGATGCTAAACAGACAGAAAACCTTCAAAGTCTGCAATCTGCAGAGGCTTTCAATAAACAACTGACAAGACTATTATTATCAGGAACAAACAACTGAATCAAAAACTTTCTGCAAGACCTACACACAAACAACAGAACTTTTTTAGTTTCGTTTTAGGATAGGTTGGAAATACAATACAGATGTATAAATAATAGGCTAGAACTGCTAATATGTGACCCTGGACCACAAAACCAGTCATAAGGTTAAATTTTACAAAACTGAGATGTATATATAATATGAAAGCTCAGTAAATAAGCTTTCTATTGATGTATGGTTTGTTAGGATAGGACAATATTTGGCCGAGATACATCTATTTGAAAATCTGAAATCTGAGGGTGCAAAAAAATCAAAATCCTGAGAAAATCACCTTTAAAGTTGTCCAAATTAGGTTCTTAACAATGCATATTACTAATCAAAAATTACATTTTGATATATTTACAGTAGGAATTTTACAAAAAATCTTCATGGAACATGATCTTTACTTAAATTCCTAATGATTTTTGACATAAAAGAAAAATCAATAATTTTGACCCATGCAATGTATTTTTGGCTATTGCTACAAACATACCCCAGCGACTTAAGACTGGTTTTGTGGTCCAGGGTCACATATATCATATTCTTTAAATGACAGTGGGAACAATCTACTTTTAGGTTTGAGGTACTTTGGGAAACACAGCGCTGATTTATTCAGTTCAGTAAATGATTCAAAGCAGTAAAGGATTCGTTTGGGAATCAGACTACACTGATCGCACCTAATGTTTTTGACTGCATTGTTCATGTGAAAGAACTTAATAGAGAGCAGTAAACTATCTTTGAATCGGACATTTAAAAAAACGACTCACAGTTCAGTTCAGTTGTGAACTCAGTAATGACTTTGAAGAATTCACTGACTGAAACAGAGGATGTTTTGTGAATCTTTTTGACTGACTCATTAAAAAGAACCAGTTCATTAAAGTCATTTTTCAGGAATTGGATATTACAGATTGCGCTTCACTGTCTTGCACAGAAAACAAATCACGAATGAGTTTGAAGGAGTTTTGTGAATCATTTTAACTGACTTCGTAATATTTTAGCGTTCCAACGTTCCACCGGCGGGACATTCAGTATTGAGCTAAGTTTGACAGGAATGCTAAGGGGTTAAAAGAACTAGTTCATAGAGTAACTTTTTTGGGAATCGGACATAATGGATTGCATTTTTTCACTGTTGTGCACAGAAAACGCTGGCTATGAATTCAGTAAAGACTATGAACAAGTCACTGACTCCGAGTGCTAAATCACGAATGAGTTTGAGGACGTTTTGTGAATCGTTTTAACTGATTCATTTAAAAGAACCAGTTCATAAGATTCATTTTTTGGGGAATCAGACATAATGGATTGTATTTTTTCATTATTGTGCACATAAAACGCTGGCTATGAATTCAGAAAAGACTATGAACAAGTCACTGACTCTGAGTGCTAAACCAGGAATGAGTTTGGGGAAATTTTGTGAATCGTTTTAACTGACTCCTTAAAAAGAACCAGTTCATAGAGTAAATTTTTTGGGATTTGGACATAATTGATTGCATTTTTTTTTCACTGTTGTGCACATAAAACGCTGGCTATGAATTCAGTAATGGCTATAAATAATTCACTGAATCTAAGTACTAAATCACGAATGAGTTTGGGGAAATTTTGTGAATCGTTTTAACTGATTCATTTAAAAGAACCAGTTCATAAGAGTAATTTTTTGGGGAATCGAACATAATGGATTGCATTTTTTCCATTGCTGTGCACATGAAATGCTGGCTATGAACTCAGTAATGGCTATAAATAATTCAGTGAATCTAAGTGCTAAATCACGAATGAGTTTGAGGACGTTTTGTGAATCGTTTTAACTGATTCATTTAAAAGAACCAGTTTATAAGAGTCATTTTTTGGGGAATTGGACATAATGGATTGTATTTTTTCATTGTTGTCCACATAAAACGCTGGCTATGAATTCAGTAATGACTATGAACAATTCACTGATTCTGAGTGCTAAATCATGAATGAGTTTGATGAAGTTTTGTGAATCATTTTAAATGACTCATTTAAAAAAAAACAGTTCATTTTTAGGGGGAATCTGACATAATTAATTGCATTTTTTCATTGTTGTGCACACGAAATGCTGGCTAACAACTTAATAATGGCTATAAGAGATTCATTGAATCTAAGCGCTAAATTTCGAGTAAGCTTGAGGAAGTTCTGTGAATCTGTGAAACTCATTAAAAAAGAACTGCTTCATAAGGGTAATTTTTCGGGAATCGGACATGACAGAATGCGTTCTGTTGATTGTCATGCATATAAAATGCTGGTTATGAACTCAGTAATGGCTATAAACATTTCATCAGACCTTATGCATTACTTTTTTGGGCATTTGAGGTGATTTTAGTCACAATTATGGTGCAATTATGTATTTTGAATTAGAAACCTGTAACACTATATATTAAGTTTTGTGTAAATTGCTTTTTTACAAGGTACACAGCATATTTTCTTGCTTTTTTGCACTTCTCATGTGTACAGACACTTTTACAGACACATATGCAGCAATGTAATAAAACTATGGAAGTTTCCTACTTTTATCTCAAAATTGCAATTTTATGTCTCAAAATTCTATGCTTTTATTTATTGTTTTAATTTAAAAATGGTAATTGTGACTTTTTTATCTTTGAATTTTCACAGTTTTATCTTAATGTTTTTTTTTTTTTTAATAAAAAGGTAATTCTGAATTTTTTCCTTGAAATTGTGAATTTATATCTCCTAATTCTGACTTGTTTTCTCAGAATTTTGAGTTTACATCTTTCAATTCTAAAAATAGCTGAGAGATCTCATGTTAAGTTTCCATAAAAATGAAACACACACACACACACACACACACACACACACACACACACACACACACACAAATAACATTACTTACAGTTACAATGACAACATTTGAGACTGAGCTCTACAAAAAGACACATAAAGCAAAGACTCAAATGTTAGACGCTGATCTTGTATTCTGTGTAACTCTCACTGCTGATTCCTGCCAGTCTCATTTGCAAAGCGTAATTGTCTTCAGGTCATCCAGGTATTTGAACAAAGCCTTGTTCATTTTTACTTTGTTCTGGGGTAAACACGATCACCCCAAACACAAACAATGCGATTAAGAAAATGCAACATCTTCGTTGGTGTTTAATCTTGCGAAAGGAGGAGATATTCTGGGCCTAATGCTGTTCATCTCTGGGAGTTGTATTGGAAATCTTTTGTACTATATTGAAAACTCATCTCATCTTTTCACGTCTGGCTCAGGGCCGGTCGAGTCACACCTGTGAGATGATGGAGCTTCTGGTTTTCATCAGAAGGACATTACAGGTTGTCCATTGAATCGCTCTGGCCGAGTTAAGGGAGTGAAATGGTTTCGTGGTGAGCCGCGTGTCTTACATAAATTTCATGGGCTCTGCACACATTTCATCTCTCAAAACTTATTCAAGCGTTGGCAAAAAATCTGATCTAAACCAGAGAGACGCTGATACCCATGACCAATCTCAAATCCAACATAAACCTCAGGAAAAAAAGGCTGAAGAGGATCTAGAAGATATGAATTATAAAGTGTGTTGTATTTTTAGGTTTGTGGAAGATTGAAAGTTAGATCAGAAAAAAGTCTGTTTAGAATTAAAAGTACAGTGAAAACTAACCAACTTACATCTACAAAAAGGTAGCTAATTGCATTCTGTGTAATTATGGGATGCATGGAGTGTAGTGTTGCCTAGCAACAATCAGTTCTGCCAATATGCAATACAGACGTTCAGATGTTTGGGGTCAGTAAGAGTGCGTTAAACTGATCAAAAGTGACAGTAAAGACATCTATAATGTTAGAAAATATTTCTATTTCAAATGCTGTTCTTTTAAGCTTTCTAATAATTAAATAGCAAATGTATGGCGGTATCCACAAACATATTCAGCATCACAACTGTTTTCAACAAATGTTTCTTTCTGCAAATCAGCATATTAGAATGATTTCTGAAGGATCATGTGATACTGAAGACACTGAATGATGCTGAAAATTCAGCTTTGATCACAGAAATAAATTACAATTTACAATCTCTTCACGTAGAAACAGTTATTTTAAACTGAAGCTAACAGCTGAAAATCATCCTGCTATCTCATAAGTACACATTCTTTATTTTCTAAGATGCCAAAAATAGAAGCACTTAACCTTTTGGGATTCCTGTCATGTTTTCCAGTTTATTTCTCGCTCTCCTCTCAGCACAACCATCGCCTCCTTCCTCCTCTTCATTCTGACCCCTGACACTGTGGTGACATTGGCTCCTACTGCAACAGATGACAGGAAAACAAACACATGGATCACTATTGGGTCATTCCGTGTCAACTCAACCAGGTCCCCGGTTCAAATTTTTGATTTTGCTAATATTTATTCTGAAGAAAGATAGACATGTGTAGTGATGAGAGCCAAAATATTAAATGTCATGGATGAATATTTACTGAGTTATCCACTATTTTGTAGAGGGAGGTCAAAACGGCAATTTTCACCTTAGATTCAGAGTCAAGTTACAGGGGGTTAAAAATGACTTCAGAAAGATGGCAGCATCGTTATCTTATTTTTTCAAAGAGATTGATAGTTCTATTAGTAAAATATGTTAGCAATCTTTGTTGCATTATGTGCCAACAGTGACCATTCAAAAATGGGGAAATAGCACTTTTCAAGTTTTTCTCCAAATTTTGCATGCCTGTAACTCAAGAAGTATTAAAGATATGTTCTTTTAGATATTGGGTCTTAAAAAACTTTTCTTTTGGAATCTTTATTTTTAATGCCTTGTGAGATTCGGTTCCAGATATATTCGAACTTCAATCTGACATCAGGAGTAAATCGTTAAAATGTAGACATTTTCAGTGGTCAAAAACCAAATGTGGGTCAGTTTAGAAAAATACGATACTTCTTTTATTTTAAAGAGGAATGTCTTAAGAACAAATAATGTTAAAACTGGAGATGTATCTCATTTCTTTCTGTCAAGACAACTGCATTGAACACACCAGTCTGAGTGACATAAATATTCTTTTTCCAAAATGTGTGTGCATATAACTCAAGAAGTATTAAAGATATTGCAATATGATTTTAGATTCTAGTTCTTAATAAACTTTTCTTTTGGAATATTAATTTTCAAGGCCCTACATCATTCAGTCCCTGAGATATGAGGATCTCAATGAAGCTTAATGTCCACATTTTTGAATGCTACCCATTTTCAGCGGTCGAAATCCAAATAGTGGTCACTTGGTATACAGCTGATACTTATTTTATTTAAAGAACAATATCTGAAGAAGAAATAAAGTTGAAATTAGAGTTGCTTCTTGTTTCCCTCTATCAAAACAATTGCATATACCTGAAAAAATGATTTACTTACATTTACTTGAGAAGCAAAATTACAATTCAACAAAAATATAAAAATGTGAAAATTGAGTTTGTTTCTTCATCAGATTTGGAGAAATGTAGCATTACATCACTTGCTCACCAATGGATCCTCTGCAGTGAATGGGTGCCGTCAGAATGAGAGTCCAAACAGCTGATGAAAACATCACACTAATCCACAAGTAATCCACACCACTCCAGTCCATCGGTTAACATCTTGAGAAGGTAAACCTGTGTGTTTGTAAGAAACAAATCCATTATAAAGGTGTTTTTATCACTACAAACTGTTGCTTCTGGACAAAACACAAGGCCATAATTCATAATAACGCTTCCTCCAGAGAAAAAGTGGACTGGTCTGAATCAGGAGAGAAATTTGCACTGTTAACAAGCCAAAACAGTTCAAAACAGCTCTAACTTTTTCACTGGAGGAAGCGTTACTATGAATCATGGACTCATATTTTGGCCAGAAGCAACATCTTAATGATGGATTTGTTTCTTTTAGCTTTCCAAGATGTTAACTGATGGACTGGAGTGGTGTGGATTACTTGTGGATTAGTGTGATGTTTTCATCAGCTGTTTGGACTCTCATTCTGATGGCACCCATTCACTACAGGGCACTGCAAAAAATGCTTTTCTTACTTAGATTTTTTGTCTTGTTTCCAGACAAAATATCTAAAAATTCTTAAATCAAGAAGGATTTTCTACACAAGTAAAAATGATTGTCTTGTTTTCAGAAAAAAACAAGCCAAAATTAAGTGCAGTTTTGCTTGAAACAAGCAAAATAATCTGCCAATAAGGTAAGAAAAATAATTAGTTTTCTGTTTGAAATAAGATTTTTTTGCTTACCCTATTGGCAGTTTAATTAAGCTTGTTCTAAACAAAAACTCACTTCATTTTGACTTGTTTTTTTCTGAAAACGAGAAAATAATTTGTGCTTGTTTAGAAAGTCATTCTTGATGTAAGAATGTTTAGATATTTTGGCTGGAAACAAGACAAAAAACCTCTAAGTAAGAAAAGCATTTTTTGCAGTGCATTTCTCCAAATGAAGAAACAAACTCATCTACATCTTGGATAACCTGAAGATGAGCACATTTTCAGAACTTTTTTGGAGTGAATTATTCCTTTAAGTCTTGTTTTCTGAAAAAAAAAAAAAACCTCACCAAAATAAAGTCAATTTACTTAAAACAAGAACAAATATGGGGTATGAAAAATCAACTTGTTTTCTCTTTCTCTTTCAGAAAACAAAAAAAGACTTAAAGTCAGAAAAATATTTTTTGAAGCATAGAAATGTATAATAGATGCAGCAGTATCCACTGGTATCTAGTAGTTGTTTTCTAGTAGAGTCATTTGTAATTGTTGTCAGTAAAGTGATGCACAAAGTCTGACACGTATGTTGATTAACTTTAAATAAGACTCACAGATGCTGAACACACAGCTGACAAAAGACGTTTGCGGAGCAGATGTTTGGCTGATCACACATCTGACACGTCTGATCCATTACACTCCAGCTAAGTGACCTTGACGAAATGACAGTCTGGATTTGAGCTCCAAAGGAGGCTTGTGAAAGCAGTTATGGAAACAGTTTGCATGATCTTATGGGAGCTCTTGTGTTGTGCTTGACGTTTGGACAGTGATTAATTATGGTAATATTTACTCACGCCGGAGCGGCTCAGGAAGTTGAGCTTGATCTCTCACCCGCTTCTTTCACTTTTGTTTTATTCAAATGACTTCATTTAATAAACATCATTTCAAAGCAGCTTTACAGAAAATGTTTAGGTTAATATTTATGATACATCAATATATACCTTACAGTCACATTTACAGTCAAATCATGCAGCAAAACAGAACTGGATGATATTTGCCATGATATAAATAATCAAGCAGTTGAGATTTGCTGTATATATTGGCCAACATGAGTATATGTTTACGGATAAAGTTGGCATACTTATATTTTCGCCCAAATATTTCTATAAGATTGGATATATATTTACATTTCGTGAAAAAAAAAAAAAAAAAATACAAAAAAGTTAAATATAATAAATAATAAAAAATATAATAAAAATAAATTAATTAATTAAAAACAATGATACAAATAAATAAAATAAAAAATACATAAAATAAATACAATAATAAATAAATAAACGATAAAATGTACATACAAACAAAAATAATAATCATAACAAAAACAAATAAATTTGAGTATATGTTTGCAGATAAAGTTAGACATACAAATATCCAACTTCATATAACGAGTTGGGCAAAAATATATTTACATTTTCAAAAAAAAATAATAATGACAAGATGAACAAATAATAATAATAACAAATAAATCAAACTGTCAAAAATGTAAATAAAAAAAATAATAAACAAAACTACAAATAAATAAAACAAATACAAAATGAAACAAAAAACAACAATAAAATTATTTTAAAAAAACTTCATATTCAACCTTATTTCAACATAAATTTAATACAACTTTATATAAAAGATTTTGGCAAACATGTATTTACATTTTGTAAAACAAATGATGAAAATAACTAACAAATATAAAATGGAATAATTTAAAAAAATCATTTAAAACATTAAAAACGGATAAAATAAATACATAATTATACATATACATAATAAAATATAAATATAATATTAATACAAAACTAATAATTATACCAAAAAGAAATTAAATAAAACAAAATGTTTTTTTGAGGTTATATTTGAGTATATGTTTGGATATAAAGTTAAACATACAGTACTTAAATAACTTCATATAATGAGTTGGGCAAAAATATATTTACATTTGCAACAAAATAATAATGACAAAATGAACAAATAAATAATAATAATAATAATAATAATAATAATAATAATAATAATAATAATAATAATACAATTCATTGTAAAAAAAAATTATCGATAATAATGATGATAAAAAAAATAAAGATACAATGATAAAATAATAATAAAATAAATTTAAAAAATGTTGTCTTGCATAATATTACCATTACATCTGGTATCAAATAGATTTTTTTAAATCCTGTATGATGACTGTATAGTAATAGCAGAGAAAAGTCAATCAGAATGATCAAAAACAAACAAATAAATAAATATATATGCAAAAATAAATCCAAAAAAATAAAACACAGTATTAATATAGTTTTATGTTATGTTTATATATGCTAATTCCATTGTAATATTTGTAATACACTGGAGTACCATCTACTGTTAACCAGTACCCTAATAATATTTTGATTTCATGAAGCATTTAATTAGTAAAACCCAATTTGTGTTATGCAAGATAAACCTCAACAGATTATGACACAAAAATCACCTAGAGATTCATTTTATTAAGTTCAGTCTCCTGAAATTCATTGCATTATATAATTCACAAGCTGACAGTCGCATAACCACACAGTTAAAGTATGTTTTCTGTCATTTCAGTCAAATGTTGATTTTTTTATTTTTTTTATTTTTTTTTTGTGCAGAAATCCCATGCAACCTGGAAAATCACCTTTATTTTGGGTTATGAAGCTGTAAATAAAAGTGACACTGGCTCTGGCTGTAAGCCACGTAGTAATGAGGTCAGCAGGGACCAAAGGAGACGAGACGTAGAGAACGACAGGCGTTTTTATGACGCTAGTCAACACATTCTGTTTGAACAATGAGTCAGATTTAAGAGAGCGAACATCTTACTTTGAAGTGTCACAGTGATTCACAGGCTTTGCTTTCACACACACTGTTGATTCGGACTGTAAACATGTCTCCTCGCTTTAAAGTGTGTGTGTGTGTGTGTGTGTGTGTGTGTGTGTGTGTGTGTGTGTGTGTGTGTGTGTGTGTGTGTGTGTGAGAGAGAGAGAGAGAGAGAGAGAGAGAGAGAGAGAGAGAGAGAGAGAGAGAGAGAGAGAGAGAGAGAGAGAGAGAGAGAGAGAGCGCCTCACACGCAGAGAAATTGCTCCACCTGTTTGTTTGGCTTCATCAATATTTCAGATGTTCAGACAATACTGAGACTGATGCAACATGTTGAACTTTAAGAAATACAAACCACAACTCAAAATAAATCAACACGTTCAAACATTCCATGCATTTGAGCAAGAAAACTTTGTAATTTCAACAGTACACTGTAAAAAAATATTTTTGGAGTATGGATGACAAGAAATACTATTTTGGATTATATATACAACTTTATATAGAGTTGGGCAAAAATATACTTACATCTTGCAAAAAAACGATAAATAAATATTAAATAAATATTTTTAAAAGAAAGAATGATAAAAATAAATAAATATAAATAATAAATACAAAAAACACTACTACTACTACTACTACTACTAATAATAATAATAATAATAATAATAATAATAATAAAATAAATACAAAAAATGACATCAACTGTTACAGGACTTTTGGTCTTGAATAATATAAATATAGTATATTTGTGCTATCAAACTAATATTTTCAAAAGTCATTCTGTATGTTTAGTTCATCAAAATTATCTAGTTTTCTTTTCTAAAGGTAAGTTAATAATAAAATAAAACAAATATTTGAGTATATTTTACAAGATTTCAGTTTTTCTGCTTCAGAATTCCTTTTTTCGTCAGTGTGTTGTTTGCTATTTTTTGTCATTTGTGAAATTTACTAACAATTTATGACAGAAAAATGTCTCTACATCTGTTTTTTTAGTGTATGTGCTATAAAAGGTTTTTAGTTAGATTTTTGTAAAAAAAATAAAAAATAAAAAAATAAATAAGTAGTGACAACAGTGACAATGCAGTATTTCGAATTTTTTATGTATTTTATAGTTAACAGAAGGTAATACTTTATAACATGTTTACAGTGTAGCACAAACAAATCTGAAAATTAGGATTAGCTATTCTTAACATGCATTTGTCATGTAAAATTAGGAGGAAAAACACAGGAATATGTGTTTCTCATCATCGGGACTAAATTCCACATTGACAAATATCCTCTTCTCGGTTCACAGATAAATAAAGTACTCATGACCTCTAGTGGACAAAGTGAAGCTTACAACACAGGTTTCAACTCTAAATTATTAGAATCATTCATTTAATCACTGATCTCTGATTGTTTTATTAGACTGAGGTATAAACATTAATCAAGTGTTATTATTCTTTAATGACCTTTTTTTGTTCACTCAACTCAGATTTTTGATTTGTAGAATTTGCATTTACTTAATTTTTTAAAGTATATTTAAATATTTACTAAATATTTTCACCTTGACAAGTTTTGATACAATAAATTGTATTGACCCAAACAGTTTTTTAAACTTAAAATTATTTGCAGTATCTTTATAAAATAAAAAACACTGACATTTTGTGTAGAAACAGTTTTCACTCAGAAATTGCTAGTTATTTTACAAATAATTACAAAAAATGGGAAAGTAACACTAAATTAAGCATGAAATTTTGAAGTAGAAAAACTGACAGTATGTTCTTAAAAACATAGTTTGATAATCTGTTTAATTTACAACTTCAAAAAAAAATTCAGATTATAAACTTTTTCAAGTTTTCAATACACGTTCATTATTTAACTTATTTTCTTCAACCACATAAATAACTATTTTATTTCAGTTAAAAAATTAAAACAAACACAAAAACAGCAAATAAGGCATTTACGAAAAACATTTTGTAGTAAAAAGACAGAAAAAGTAATTTCTTGAAGGTCATACTCCAATAATCTTTGGAGAAAGATTAAATCATATGTAGTGTAGTCAAGATTTGTGAAAACTTTGACTTTGAAAGAAACTTTTACAGTGCATTTATTTTTAATGTAAGCATAACTTTTTTCTTCTAAAATAGATTATTTGGATTTTACCTCAGTTTTACAGAATTGCACACACTGTAAAACTATTTTTTTTTAAGTTGCAAAAAATGTATGCAATAACTGCAATTCATCATTTTGTTACACAACACAAACAAGCTTACTGTGAATATTAATATTTTTTTGTTCACTCAACTCAAATTTTTGATTTGTAGAATTTGCATTTACTTAAAACATTAAGTATATTTAAATATTTACTAAGTATTTTCAACTTGAAGTTTTGATACAATAAATTATATTGACCCAAACACTTATTTAAAGTTTTTTGAACTTAACATTATTTGCAGTATCTTTATAAAAAAAAAAAAAAAAACTTTGAAAGAAACTTTTACAGTGCATTTATTTGTAGTGTAACTTTTTTTTTTTTTTCTAAAAATGACTATTTTGATTTTACCTCAATTTTACAGAATTGCACACACTGTAAAACTGACTTCTTTTTTTGAAGTTGCAAATAAAATAGAGTACTGGAGTACGGTTTACAAGAAAATACTATTTCAGTCTATCTACTTCAAAATGTCATGTTTAATTCAATGTGTTATTTTCTATTTCTTTGTAATTATTTAGGAAATTTACTAGCAATTTAAAGAGTGAAAAATTCAAATTACATTTTATTTTCAGTGCAGTGGGTTCATTTATGGAAACACAAGGATTTTAGCTGCCCACCTTTGAGCTTCCATCCAGGCTGGTTGTTTACTTGAGCAAACCTGTGTGAGATGACCTTATCAACATCACATCTGCAAACTCACACTGACAGGCCTTTAGAGAGAGCTAAACTAAAACCCGCTCAGAAATCAAGCCCTGATTCTATCAGACTGCCCACAATGTGCATCTGAGCCATAAGAGAGACCAAATCAATATTTCACCCTTAAATATTAATGTTGTTCAGGGTTAGAAACACCATGCAGTAACTAGGGTACATGACAGAAGCGGTTCACCCTGCACTGGTTGAGGTCAGGACTGGGTCAGCTGATGTTTCTGCTCATTAGCGCAAACTATGTGTTTGTGGAAAGCAGCAGAACAGAGTTTGGCTTTCCAGGCATCCGTAAACGCGCTTCATGCACCAGTGCAGCAAACACTAAAAGTGCACAGAGAACAGATATTTGAGAGCGAACGCCGGCGGTCCTGAAATCGTGATGCTCAGCGCATTAAATATAAAGACGTTACAAGACAGCTGTCCTGGATTTCATGTTGTTTGAGGACGTAAAAACAGACAGCGAAGAGGAATGAATAGGTTCCGTATCACTTACAAAACTCAACTCAACATTCCTTTGTTACTAGTTCTAAAGTGACGTTTTGGAATTAGTAACGAAGAAGCTTATGCTCAGCTGACCAACCGTCAAACTTTGATTTAAATTCGTGGCGGAAGGAATAATTAGCAAAAAAGAGGACTTTTAAAGACACTCCGTTGTCACTCTGTATACTTGAGATATGGCTGTATATCGGCACTCTGTGATTCCCTATGGCACTCGGCCGCCTATGGCGAATCACAAACGTGCCGATATACAGCCATATATCAAGTCTACTGGTGTGATATTGCTCATATATATATATATATGCAAGTGTATATCGAAATATCGGAAATGGGTTTACAAATCGTGTCACCGTTATTGAAAAAAATTCTATCGCGATATATATTGATATCGAATCATTGTCCAGCCCTAAAATAAACTTGAACTGAATTGAATTGAATTGATATGTGCAAATTTTTCTCCTGATTCAGACCAGACCACTTCTTCACTGGAGGAAGCGTTATTATGGACTTGGATTTTAGCTGGAGCAATGGTTTGAAGTTGAAAGTGTCTTGATGGATTTGTTTCTTTTGTCTTCACAAGATGTTAATTGATAGATTGGAGTGATGTGGATTAAATAGTGGATTATTGTGATGTTTTTATCAGCTGTTTGGACTCTCATTCTTATGGCACCCATTCACTGCAGAGGCTCCATTGGTGAGCAAATGATGAAATACTACGGCCTAAAGGGAGAACACATCTACAGCAAATGCTCATTTTTGGATGAACTATTTCTTTAATATCACATAAAACTTTTTAGAATGTCTTTATAAACGATTCTAAAAGTTGAAGTCTTAAAAATAGATCAATCAGTATCCGTTTTTCTAGCTAAATGTCATGTGAAATCACATAAAGGCAAGAGTGCAATAGTTCAAAACACCATTTGTCTAAAGGCATCATTTATAAAAAATAAACCATGTTTGAATTTGTATAAACGATACAGCATGTGTGTGTAATCAAATGAGAAAATGCTGGAAGTTCCGTCTTAGTTTGTTTTCTTTCACTAATGGGATTGAATGGAGTGTCCTTTGGGAAATCAGCTGAGAAGCAGGGTGACTTTAAAGTCCCTGCCACCAATTTTATGAGTAAACGTCCAGTAAAACACACACACAACCACCCAATCAGATGGAATGAGGATGTTATGACATCAAAATGACAAAATCAAAACTTCTGAGAAGACGCACTCAAAAAGTGGGAAAAAAGTGTCATTTCTTTAAAGTGCTTTTTATATTATGTATAATGGTTTTGTCTAAAAGCAAATAGTACTTAACATTTTGAAAAAAAAAATGTAATATCATTTTAGTTGTCTTTATTTATTGTAAGTAAACTAAATCAAACATTGGCTAAAAATGTTCATGAAAATTTTACGCTCATATTATAGCTATAATTTACGATAGCATTTTAGTGCCTACATTAAAAAATCTAAACAATCTAAAATTACGAGATTAAACTCAAAATATTTCAAGAATAAAGTCGAAATTCAGAGAATAAAGTCGAAAATGTTTCGAGAATAATGTCAAAATATTTCAAGATTAAAGTCGAAATTCAGAGAATAAACTCAAAATGTTTCGAGAATAATGTTGAAATGTTTAGAGAATAAGATTGCTGTATTCATGTGAATCAATCGTCGTTTCGATTACAATGGGACATTCATTTTGTTAAAAAAAAATACAGTTTTCTTATGCTGAATATTTCTTATACAGAAAATTCCTCCACACATGCAAAGTACAGACTGTGGTACACTGAAAAAATAAGTACATTTACTTAATTTTTTTTTAAGTCTTTGCACGCAAGTAAAATTTAAGCATGGAATCAAGCAAAATCTACTTAACTAAGTAAAGTAAAATTAATCAGTTTAAATAAGGCAATTTAACATTTACAGTTAGGGTTTGATATGTAATTTCTACTTAATTATTTTAAGTTTACCCTGCAGTCCTCAAGAACAATTCACTCAGCTACAGTTGTAAACAGTCTAAACTTTACTCAAACATAACACTGAAAAAAAAAATGCCATTAAAACATGTGGTTCACTTACAAACATGTACGTAAGCAAGTTTTAAATTCAAATTTTAAATTCTGCAAGTTTAAATTGAGTACTAATATTGAATTTACTCTTTTTTTATTCTTGTCTGAACTAAATCAGGCAGTTATAAAACATTTAGCAGTTGCTAGTTAACTATTTTTGTGAGCTCATCTAAATTAAGGACTATTTATGCCTCATAAAGCTTTGTAAAGCTTTTACAAAGCAGATTTATAGGCTGAGGCTCAAGTATCTTCTAAACAGAAAGAAACAAACACAACACAAAAATACTTGAATATGAACAAAATCTAACTGTACACTAGAAATAAAATGAACAATAAACCAATATTGAAAAAATAAATAAACAACAAAATGAAAAAATATTAGGTAAATATAGACAACAAAATAAACAAGATAAAAATGTCAACAAAATAAGCAACAAAACTAACAAAAAAATGAAGAAAACAGAAGATAACTGAGATTCGAAATCTTCTTTGTAAAACCATCTCAATTAATAATGAATTTCAGTAAGAATAAAGCATTTATTAACAAACTGAGTAACTAATAATATGTATAAATATATTCAAATAGTTTATTATTCATTTACTCACTCTTTCAAAAAAGATGAAATAATCCTTAATAAAGTATGAAAACACAAATATTAAACATTATCGATATGCTCATAATTCAAGAACAAAACATTTATAGCTACATTTATAAACTGCTTACTAATCTGTATTAATGTAGGGACAATCCTTTATAAATAATGAATTGACTATTTATTAATGCTTAACCAATGGTTCATAGTGTGCAGTTTTTATAAAGTGTTACCGCAAAAACAATAAATACTGACTGATGTATAAATGATATTTTTGTGCTAACACTTTGAGAACATTATTAAAGATCAGATAACTTTGAACAAACATTCTATTAGTGTTACTTGAAGAGCATTTGTTCATAACTGTGAGACAACTATTCCAGAACATTCTGAGAATGTTTTCTGTCAGCTGGGAATGTTTAAGATGGGAATGTCTTTAAGTTGAAGTGAAGGTGACTCCCATGTGAAAAGAGCAGTGGTCAGATCCACTCCAGTGAATAATTGCTGTCATTGGGGATCAGAGGTTTGTCCAGCTGAACGTGGAGCTGAAAGATGGCAAGAAAACATGCTCTCGTGTGCTGTAGTCAGCGTTATGCAGCGGCTTTGAGCTGCAAACACTAAATGAGAAGTGAAAGGTGGGTCACGGCTGTCAGGAGACCCAACACAAAGACAGAAAGAAGAGCCAAACCAGAAGCAGCCTATAATGATGAAGGATATCAGCAAGCACAAATGATGGAGGTTTAACTGCATGAGAGATTTGAGAACAGCTGAGATGTTTTCTAAGATGCAATAAACATGACATTAAACCGTCTTCTGATGAGTAACGTTGGTTACAATGAACTCGAACAAATCATCTGAGCTTTTATCCACCTTTATTTTACAGCTATAGGGTGAGTGTACTCATAAAGCCACTTTCAACTCTGAAGTCAAGTAAAAAAAAGAGAAAATCATATTTTATACTGGCCATTATTTTAGCCATTTTTTAGAAAATAGAAGATTTACAACTTCAGTTCAGATAATAGCAAATTGGTGGGATGAAGCTAAAGTTGGAGCAGGATGTGAGATGAGGACTTGACAGCAGAGCGCTGGTGCATGAAATCAACTCAACACGTTAGTCACCGACATCGTGTGACGCTGAAGCCAAAACGTGAAGCGCATAGGAAACCTGGACTTTCTGAGTCAGGAGTTTCCTGTGTGACGGATCCAGACCTGATCAGGGGTGACTGGGGATGATGACGTTCAACATCACACGAGAACATCTCCTGAGACTCTTCAAATCTCTTTGACATCTCAACAGTTTCTCCTAGACATCTGTGGCATTAAACAAAGAGTCTTCTACTTCTCAGATGTTTCTCCTGAGATAAAGACCTCCGTAATCTCCAAATCAGACTCACTCAATTCTAATCTCACACCTCAAAATACTGAAACTGATCTTTGGAAGAAGATGAAATCTATGTTGATCTACAAAACATTTCAGCCCAAAATCAAAATAAAAAATAGGAAATTTTATTTTGCCGAAAGAAAATGAAGATCACAGTGAAAACCATTAAATGTGACATTATTTTATTGGCATTACATTATTTTATTATTAATTAAAATTAGCATTGTTTTTATTACTGCAATGTTTCCAGTCTTCTCTTTTATTCAAATGATTGTGATCCTGGACCACAAAACCAGTCAAAAGGGTACATTTTTGTAAAATTGGGATTCATACATAATCTGAAAGCTGAATAGCTAAGCTTTCCATTGATGTATGGTTTGTTAGGATAAAACAATATTTAGTCAGAATCTGATGGTGTAAAAAAATCTAAATATTGAGAAAATCGCCTGAAGAAAATTCTCCAAATTAAGTTCTTGGCAATGCATATCACTAATCAAAAATTAAGTTTTGATATATTTAAATGTACAAAATATTTTCATGGTACATGATCTTTACTTAATATCCTAATGATTTTTGGCATAAAAGAAAAATGTATAATTTTGGCCCATACAATGTATTTTTGGCTATTACTGCAAATATACCTTGAGACTGGTTTTGTGGTCCAGGGTCACAATTATGATTCTTATTAACGAAAATACAATTGAACCATTATGTAAACTATATAATAATAATAATAAAAAATTATGACATATATTTTCATAATAAATATTTTCATTATTAATTAAAAGTAGCATTATTTTTTTATTATTATTGAAATGTGTTGTGTCTTTTTAATTATTCAAATTGTTTTCCATTATGATTGTCATTAAAGAAAATAAAATTGAAAAGTGATGTATTATATTAACACCAAGAACAATTTAATAATTTTTTACTATTATTATGTTTGCCGTTGCAGTCCACATTAAAAAATTGGGGCATGGATGTAAAAAAAAAAACATTGTCAAAATCCAAAAATAAAAATAAAATAAAATAAAAAAGATTGATGTTAAGTTTCTTATTTTTCTTTTGATTCTGAAGTCCATTTTCCTGACATATTTAACAATGTTTAATAATGAATTCATTTAGGCATTATGAGTGTGATCACGCATGACGTGACGAGAGAGAGGGAGAGAGAGAGAGTAAGTGAGTCGCTGAGAAAGAGAGAGACACACAGAGAGTCTCTCACAGCTACAACACTGTTAGTCTGTCTGGTCTACTCTTTCCATCTGCACTCGTTCATGATCTCTGTGTTTAATGATGGAATTTTAAGGATGAACTCGGAGGACATTTGTAGACGTTTCTGCTGTGAAAATCCCATGAGGAGTTGAAGAACCACTTCATCCAGGAACTAAACACACAAGATCATCATGGATCTTTCATTTATGGCTGCACAGGTATGAGATGTTTGACATTATGCATTAAAGTACGAGTTTTACATGAACATCAGTTTAGATGTGAGTTTAGAGCTCAGGATCCTCATCAAGAACCTCATGACTTTACTTCTTCTGACAGATTCTTCATGCTTTTCTGTGCAGTTTAACCAGTATCTGACAGACTACTTTAGTTTATTTACCTTTATTGATATTCATGTATATCTATTCATTCTGTATATTTATTATTTTTGTTTTCTGAATTTATTCTGGTTAAAAAAGTGATTGGAGCGTGTTTTCTTTATATTTGACAGAAATTATGTTTTTTTCTAAGATATATATATATATATATATATATATATATATATATATATATATATATATATATATATATATAGAACATTAAAATCACATAATGTTATATAATAATAAATATATATTTATTAATATAATGAAAAAGAAAATACTGACTTATTTCGATTTTTTTCTCACTTAAATGTTAAAATGATTTTAAAATGTATTAAAATAATACATATATTATAAAAATAATAAAATCGGTATTATACATTAGAAATACATAAAGATGTATGTATGTATATATATATATATATATATATATATATATATATATATATATGTATATATATATATATATATATATACATATAGTATTAAAATCACAATTTTATATAATGATAAAAATGGTATATTACATTAATTATAATAATATAATGAGAATTTATATTTAGTTCTGTTTTCTCATTTAAATGAAAATATAAAATGTTTTAAAATTTTACTTTAAAATATTAATTCATAAAAAATTACATGTATATAAAAATACATACAACATTTAATGTTATATAATGATAATAATGATGTATTATAGTATGTTAACATAATGAAAATTAAAATGATAATTTAAAAATAAATTAAAATTATTAACAAAAAAATATAAATAAATAATTAAATGCAGTACAACAAATACTATGATGATACATATTAAAAATGTTTTTTTAAAAATTGTGTTACAGCATGAAAAAAACTAAAAAAATCTACAATATAGTAGATATATTCTACTATATATTATATAATATTAATATTTTGAAAATTATAAAACCAAACTATACATATATAAAATAATTAAATATAAAACAATATATCTTTTAAAGTTTTTCTATACTTTTTAAACCAATTTGAAGTGATTTTTAACATCTATTAAAGAGTGTGTAAACGAAAAAACGCTCATAACGCAGGTACGTCACATTTCGATGAAGAAGAAAAATGGTTGTTTTTAAACTCTTCAGGCATTTCGACTAAAAGTGAGATGTGTTTGATCAAGAGCAGATTGATTGTGCATCATCTAGTTGTTGAAATGCACATCAGAAGCAGTCGAACAAACGCACCTATTTGTCTTGCGATGACTTTTCGGATGTGACGATAACACAAGAGCGATCGCAAATGAACGCGGCACACTCCATTAACCTACTGGGAGAAATAATTCACGAACCAAGCATTGTGATAAACGCTATTGTTCACAAACTCCATATCAGATACACCAACAGAACCAGGAGTGAGCGGACAGCAGGTGCTGAATAATCACAAGTGTCCGACATCATCACTCAGAGAAGGTCTCGCGGCGGCCGACGGCTCACGTTTCACACAGCACCAATGAATCTGCTAGAGCAAATGTGTCAGACGGGCCCCGACGGCATCAGCGCGCCACCAGTCACCCTCCAGTGACCCTCCAGTGACACTTTTCTCTGCGCTTCTTTACTGCCGCGAGCACTTGACACAGACACACACACAGTACAGTCACTAATTTACACTTTACTCACTACAGAACTAGAATGTGCATGATGAATAAGAACATGTGGGTATAAATGCATACAGAAATGATTATTATAGGAGCATGAGCAATGAAAAAACAGTTTCAATGTGTTACTTGCCATTATGTTATACATAATTAATATTATTTTATGACATTATATAATATTTGTGACTCTGGACCACAAAACCAGCCCTAAGTAGGCAATAGTCAAAAATACATTGTACGGGTCAAAATCATCAACTTTTCTTTTATGCCAAAAATCATTAGGATATTAAGTAAAGATCATGTTCCATGAAGATATTTTGTGAATTTTCTACTGTAAATATATCAAAACCTAATGTTTGATTAGTAATATGCATTTCTAAGAACTTCATTTTTTGACAACTTCTTTAAAAGCAATTTTTTTTTTTTTTTTTTTTTTTTTTGGCACCCTCAGATTTCAGATTTCCAAATAGCTGTATCTCGGACAAATATTGTCCTATCCTAACAAATCATGAATCAATTTTTCTTAATATTTAGATTTTTTTTTTTTTTTTTTGCAACCTCAGATTTCAGATTTTAAATAGCTATATCTAGGACAGATATTGTTCTATTCTAACGAATCATAAATCAATTTTTCTCAATATTTTTTATTTTTTTTTTGCACCCTCAGATTTCAGATTTTTAAATAGTTGTATCTCTGACAAATATTGTTCTATTCTAACTAATCAATAAATCAATGGACAGCTTATTTATTCAAATGATGTATAACTTTGTGGTCCATGGTCACATTTTCTTTTTAAACATCAATATTTTTATTATTAATGAAAATGCACATTATTTTCAATAATACTGTAATGTGTCTAGTCATGTCTCTTTTATTACTCAAAATATTTTGTAATTAAGATACTTTAAGAAAATAAAATGTAAAATTTGCTAAATAAAAAAATAAAATAACATTCTATCTTCACATCAATTTTTGAGTGAAGATAAGTTTTATTTTACTATTATTTATTATAGTTTTTAAATTATTTTATTTTTATACTATTTTATACTTATATATTTATATATTTTTATTTTTATATTTGAGTTTTTATTTTAATTTGAGTAAATGAGCAAATTAAATTTTAGTTTAATTTTCAGTAATTTTCTTATGCGATTTGTATTTTTGTATTTTTTTATAACACTATTCAGTGTTTTTTACAATTATTTTGTATTTCAGATTTATTTCAGTTTTAGTTTTTATTTATTTCTAGTTTGCAATGTTAGTGCTTTAACTTAAACTTATTTCATTTAGTTGCCATTTACTTTCAGTTAAACATTTATTTTGTTTTATTTTATTTATTTAATAAAATTAATACTTTTTTAGCAATTTGATATGATTTTGTCATTTTTAATCTTTTTTTTTTTTTTTACTAGTCAAATTTTTATTTATGGGTCAAAGACATTAAGATGTCCACGTCAAAAGAAATTTACAAAAGTGATTTTATGTCCATAGAAAGCACATTAAATGTAAGTAAAGTGTCTACTTTTAATGTTTCAAATACGTTTTTGGAGAATAAAATGTCAGAATTAGTTTGAAATAATGTTAGATTGTCATTCAGTGTAACAATATTAATGTAAAAATTCAAACAACAAGCTTATTCTGACTTGTACATATTAAAATATATAAAAGAATAAGGGAGCATTTTAGTGGGCACTTCTATAAATTAGGGAAAAATGTATGTTCCCCTTCGGGAACGTCGAGCTGCGTCACCACGCTTTGGGAACGCCCCCAGCGTGACCACGCTCTGAAACACGTGTCAAATCAGTCCAATAGGAAAACGCGCTGTGACGTCACGGGCGGGGTGACGTCATGAACCAGGAAACTATAAAGCACATGCGGTGAATGCAGCCGGCAGCTTCTGTCTTTCAGTCGCGCTCTGTGTTGAATGTGTTTGTCCTCTCAGTGCTGTTTTTCAGAGCCAGTTTGCTCTACTTTATTTTGAGTACTGAGATAGATAGGAAAGCAAAAAAAAAAAAAAAAAAAGAAATATGGGCGATAAAAGCAAGAGTTTTAGGCGTTGTGTTCCTCCATGCCTCAGATACATCACGGCTGAGGACACACACACGCTCTGTGTATCTTGCTTGGGGGCGAAGCATGCCCAGTCAGCCTTCGAGGAGGCTGACTGTGTGCATTGTTTGCGGCTTCCTCTCCGCACGCTTCGCTCCCGGAGGGCTCTTTTTGAGGAAGGAGCCCTCGCTAGCGTTCCCCGCGGATCAGGCCCCGCTGCTGCCGAGGCAGAGCGGCGTCTGCATTCGTGGGGTTCGCAGTTGGATCTAGTATCGAGTTTGGAGACGGGTGAACCCCTTTCTCCATCCTCCTCTGCTAGATCACTGCCCCTCTCTGGTGTGGAAGCCCGCTCTGCGGCTTCTTCCCTCCAGGAGGAGCACTCGACCCTCCGTTTGTCTTCTTCTGAGGAGGAGGACGCGGAGATGGTCGAGGAGGCTGGTCCCACGCCCACCCAGCCTGTCGAGTACGAGGAGTTAGTGGAGGTGATCACACGTGCTGTCGCCAAGCTTAACATTGAATGGCCAGACGTTGTGACTAAAGTGCAAGCACATACGAGATCTAAGTTAGATGAAAGATTCCTGTCATCTAAAAGCACACCTCCACGCCGAGGCCTTCCATTTTTTCCCGATCTCCACACTGAGGTGTCGAGATCGTGGTCAAAACCATTCTCCACCCGTGTTCACTCCCCCACCGCTGCCATCTATTCTAATGTGGCGGGGGCTCGTGAGCACGGTTACGGGACGATGCCGCAGGTTGAGCAGACGCTCTCCAGTTATTTATCCCCTAGCACGGCATCGTCCCTGAAGGCCTCGGCACTCCCCAGTAAGGCACTCAGAACCACCTCGTCCTTGCTGGGGAAAGGGTACTCGGCAGCAGGTCAGGCTGCAGCATGTCTACACACTATGGGCGTGCTCCAAGCATATCAAGCCGACCTGCTGCAAGAGCTTGATGAGGGTGAGGACGGGGCAGCGGTCGACGTGAGTGAGCTCCGCCGCACCGCTGACCTCGCTCTGCGCGCCACCAAGGAAACCGCCCGTGTCATTGGGCGGTCCATGGCAGCTATGGTGGCCGCAGAGAGACATCTCTGGCTAACCCTATCCGATATGAGAGACCGTGATAGGGCTTACCTGCTAGACGCCCCGCTTGTCCCTGCCGGCCTGTTCGGCGATGCAGTTGCGACTGTCGTCGACAGGTTCCAACAGTCACGGCAACAAGCGGCGGCGTTCCAGAGATTTCTTCCTCGCCGCTCAGGCTCTGGGGCTGCTGGACGGGAGCAGCCCCATCCGAGTACCCGCTCCTCGTACCGCGACCAACAGAAGCGGAGCGTCGCGAGGCGTGCTCCTCCCCAAGGTGATCAGGGAGAGACCCTCAGGCGCTCCAGGTCGGGGGCCTCTAAGCCGAAGGCCGACTTGAGGGCCGTCCTTCAGGCAAAGAGGTCCTCGAAGAAGCCCTGACGCCTATGGCCCAGGGCCGATGAGAGCAAGCCCCCCTGGGGGAATATCCTCCCCCCAGTGCTCTCGAGAGGCCGGTCTGCCAACCCTGCCACCTCTGGTGCTTCAGGGCGCAGCGGTCCCTCAGCAGCCCCTACTTCCACCCGTCTGTACCGCGGTGCAGAGGGGCTCATCATCTCTAAGACCACCAGAGGTCAGCCTCGAGAGGCTGATTCCCTTAGTAAATCATTTAGCAGCGTGGAAACTTCTGCCAAATGTATCTCAATGGGTCCTGCGAACAGTAGAGAAAGGATACAGAATTCAGTTTGGCGGCTCCCCGCCACCTTTCCAAGGGGTTCTAGCCACTACGGTGGCCCCACAGCAGGCTCTGGTTTTAGAACAAGAAGTAGACACTCTTCTAAAGAAAGGGGCCATCGAGGTGGTCCCTCCAGATCTCAGAGAGTCCGGGTTTTACAGCCGTTACTTCATTGTTCCGAAGAAGGATGGAGGTTTGCGTCCGATTTTAGACCTCAGGCTGCTCAATCGTACAGTACTGAGGCTCAAGTTCAGAATGCTCACTGTCAAGCAGGTCGTGTCACAAATCAGGTCCGAGGACTGGTTTGTCACAATAGATCTCAAGGACGCATACTTCCATATCTCCATCCTTCCTCAGCACAGGAGGTTCCTCAGGTTTGCTTTTGGGGGCAAAGCATACCAGTACAGGGTTCTTCCGTTCGGTCTAGCACTCTCACCCAGAACTTTTACCAAGTGTGTAGATGCGGCACTGGCTCCGTTGCGACTCCAGGGCATCCGCATACTGAATTATATAGACGACTGGCTCATCCTGGCACAGTCGAGAGAAGTAGCGGTTCGACATCGAGATGTCGTTCTCGCCCACATGGAAGTTCTAGGGTTAAGGCTGAACTCCAAGAAAAGCGTTCTTTCTCCATCTCAGAGAACCACCTATCTAGGAGTAGTTTGGGATTCGACCACGATGCGGGCACAAATGTCTCCCGCACGGGTACAGTCAGTCCTCAACGCAGTCGCGAGAGTCAGACTAGGCCACTCACTCACTGTGAAGCAGTTCCAAGTTCTGCTAGGTCTCATGGCAGCAGCGTCCAACGTTATACCTCTTGGCCTGCTGTACATGAGGCCTTTACAGTGGTGGCTCAGGACCAAAGGGTTTTCCCCGAGGGGCAACCCGTTCCGTATGATCAAGGTCACGCGGCGCTGCCTTCGTGCCTTAGACATATGGAAGAAACCTTGGTTCCTGTCTCAGGGCCCGGTGTTGGGAGCTCCATGTCAGCGTCTGACACTAACTACAGACGCCTCCCTCACCGGCTGGGGAGCGGTCATGAGTGGCCGCTCGGCCCAAGGTCTGTGGAGCGCACGCCAACTGTCGTGGCATATCAATCGCCTGGAGATGCAGGCAGTGTTTCTAGCTTTGAGACACTTCCTCCCAGACATCAAAGATCACCATGTGTTGGTACGCACCGACAACACATCGGTGGTCGCTTACATCAACCACCAAGGAGGTCTGCGGTCGCGCCCCTTGAACAAGCTGGCACACCAGATCCTCATGTGGTCCCAGGGAAAGCTTCTCTCGTTAAGAGCAATGTACATTCCTGGGCATCTCAATTTGGGAGCAGACGCCCTGTCGAGGCAGGGGCTGAGGCCCGGGGGATGGAGACTCCACCCAGAGGTGGTGGAGGCCATTTGGAACAAGTTTGGCAGAGCCCAAGTAGATCTATTTGCGAGCCAGGAGACAACACACTGTCCCCTTTGGTTCTCTCTGACTCATCCAGCTCCTCTGGGGCTGGATGCTACGGTACAGGCGTGGCCGAGGCTCCGCCTGTACGCCTTTCCCCCGATCGCTCTGCTCCCGGGAGTTCTGGAAAGAGTACGCCGGAATGGAATTCGCCTTCTACTAGTGGCCCCATTCTGGCCAGGTCGAGCTTGGTTCTCGGACATAGTCTCCCTCCTAGACGGCCCCCCGTGGGAAATTCCTGTCAGGAGGGACCTTCTCTCACAAGCGGGCGGCACGATCTTTCACCCCCGCCCGGAGTTGTGGAAGCTGAGGGTGTGGCCCCTGAGGGGGCACATCTCTTAGCTTCAGGTCTCTCAACCGAGGTTGTTGAGACCATACTCCAATCCAGAGCTCCCTCGACGAGGAAGTTATACACCGGGAAGTGGAATATGTTTGTCCTTTGGTGCACGCAACACCACATTGACCCAGTTCACTGCCCAGTAGGCTCAGTGCTGGACTTTTTGCAAGCCCGCCTCTCGGCCGGTAATGCACACTCTACGTTGAGGGGCTACGTGGCGGCTATAGATGCCTTCCATGCTCCCTTCGGCGCCACCTCCCTCGGGAGACTTCCCCTGGTATCACGCTTCCTCCGCGGTGCGCTGAGGCTGAGGCCCCCGATGCGCTCTCGTGTCCCTACTTGGGACTTGGCCGTGGTACTTGAGGCTCTCTCTAACCACCCTTTCGAGCCTATTGAGGACATCTCGGACAAGTTGCTGTCCTTTAAAACAGCCTTTTTGTTGGCCATCTCTTCCCTCAAGAGAGTGGGTGATCTTCAGGCCCTTTCAGTGGCCCCCTCTTTTCTAGACTTTGCACCTGGAATGGTCAAAGCGTTTCTGCACCCCAAGACGGGCTACGTGCCCAAGGTGCCCTCTGCTGTACCGCGGCCTGTAGTGCTTCAGGCCTTCTGTCCTCCTCCCTTTAAAGAACCGGGACAACGGAAGCTTAACTGTGTGTGTCCAGTGCGAGCACTGGACACATACGTCCACAGAGCTGCCCTGTGGAGGAAGACGGACCAATTGTTTGTTTGTTTCGGTCCTCATAACAAGGGTCTTCCAGCTTCTAAGCAAACTCTAAGTCGGTGGATCTCGGATGCCATTTCCTTATCATACAAGTCCTTAGGCCTTCCCTCTCCTTTGGAAGCCAAGGCACACTCTACCCGCAAAGTTGCGGCCACCAAAGCTTTCCTGTCAGGTGTCTCCCTGCAGGATATATGTAACGCTGCGGGCTGGTCCACGCCACTCACGTTTGTGAGGTTCTACGAGTTAGACCTCCCTCATACCCCAGGCTCTCAGGCCTTACTTTCTGAAGCCCCTACCACGAGTAGGGCCCTTTAATGTGGGGTTCCCCCCCCCCCCCTCTGTTATCCTGCTTGTCAGCAGTTGTTATCTCGGGCTACTTTCGCCCTATTTATCTACGAGCTAAGGCTCTCTCTCTATCCTGCTTTTCAGCAGTTGTTATCTCGGGCTACTTTCGCCCTATTTATCTACGAGCTAAGGCTCTCTCTCTTCCTGCTTATCAGCAGTTGTTATCTCGGGCTACTTTCGCCCTATTTATCTACGAGCTAAGGCTCTCTCTCTATCCTGCTTATCAGCAGTTGTTATCTCGGGCTACTTTCGCCCTTATTTCTACGAGCGAAGGCTCGCTATTACTCTGCCTCAGGGCACTATATCTCAGGCTACTTTCGCCTTTCTGCCTACTAGGCAGCCATTTTTTGGGCATACTGCCCCCCTTTTCTGCTACACATTCAGCAGGTCTTTGAAATTCTGGTGGCGTGGGTATATCGTTCCCAAAGCGTGGTGACGCAGCTCGACGTTCCCGAAGGGGAACGCCTCGGGTTTCGTATGAAACCCTAGTTCCTCGAGGGAACGAGACGCTGCGTCGCCTTCCACAATTTCGGCATCCCTGCAGCGCTCCTGGTGGCAGAAGCTGCCGGCTGCATTCACCGCATGTGCTTTATAGTTTCCTGGTTCATGACGTCACCCCGCCCGTGACGTCACAGCGCGTTTTCCTATTGGACTGATTAGACACGTGTTTCAGAGCGTGGTCACGCTGGGGGCGTTCCCAAAGCGTGGTGACGCAGCGTCTCGTTCCCTCGAGGAACTAGGGTTTCATACGAAACCCGAGGCGATTTTTTTTTTTTTTTTGCTCAAAAAAACAAAAACAAAAATGCAATTAAATTAAACTTTTTTTTTTAATTAAAACAACAACAACAACCATTTAAAGCAGTATTATTGCTTTTGTGCTTAAACCCTATTTTCGTCTTTGACCCTTTTAGTAATTTTTGTGCAACTTATTTTATTTAGATGCCAAGGCAACATTTGTAATTTTCAAAGGTTATCATTTAATATTTATATTTCATTTCATTTTATTTCAGCTTCATTTCAACTAACGAAAAAGTTGTTTTAATTTTAATAATAATCCTAGTGAAGATGGATTTCATACAGTGGCCCAAAAGTATCTTATAAATGCGTCTTCAAATCCAAAACTACTCATAGTATTTTTAGCATTTCAAACTAACAAACTTCTTTTTGTCAAATGTTTTGATTGCAAAATATATTTCTGCATCTTTGCTTACAGTAAATGACTTGTTTTGATATTTTCTATCTAATGCAATGACATCCACAAATTTTGAATGTGTTTTGGGGTCACTGTACAGGGGTCACACACTGTAAACTCTGATGCATTTCATGCTGTCAACTTTATTTATGAGCTGCTCATGAATCCATTGCTTGAAAAATGAGAGCGGAGTGCTAGGAGAACAGGAACTGCTGGCATTAGTCATTTATGAATTGTATTTCAGTGGCGTGTTGTTTGGAGACGCTGTAACGCGTCAAACTCGCATTCTGCTCCCTGAGGAGTTCTATGTTTCTGACGAAAGCTTTCTCAGAGCTACTAGAAACTCCATGCAATGCATGACACCACGACCAGTTAAAAACACAAAGAATGTAAGTTAAAGTGAGTTCAACTGTCAATATGTTTTGAAGCGTTGGAGCCATTGTATGTCCTCTTTTTAAGACCATGATATTGGACCCACTCACTTTTCTAACCCTAACATCTCGAATTTAGCCCATATGTCTTTTCATTTTTCAGAGCGCCATTATTTGTATAAAAATTAAGCACATTTACAGCTAAATTGTCATTACTGTAATGCAAAAATCTTTACATTTTAAAAATCAATTTGAATTTTGAAAATTGTAACATTGCCATATTGTAACATTTTTTTAAAAAATAGATTAATTAATTAAAAAAAGGCCTAAAAGAATCTAGTTGTCATCCAGTAAGTTTATAGTGGTATTATAGTGTTTTTTTTTTTGTTTTGTTTTTTGTTTTTTTGCAGAATTAATCGATGTTAAGTCCAAATCTGAACACAGTTTTAGACATGAGATCTCTTCAGAAACTCACATGTCAGATACTGCTGTGTTTTTCTCAGGAGAAACGTTTCCGAAGCATCTAATTTGTGATGTTTCATTCCTGTGGAGTCACTATATTGTAATATCACTGCAGTAATCTTTTGTATGGAAAGCTTTGGATTGTTCTGTAAATGAATAGTAAATTACCTCTGCATGAATGTCTGTGAAACGGTCCATAACAGCAAACCAAAGGAAATAGAGTTATTATTAGGACAGCTGGAAATAGAGTTATTATTCTCTGATTGATACGATTGTATACTTAATTGAATCAGCGAGAGCTCTATTGAGTCACAGCGGACTCAAACTGAAGGACAATCATCTGATTCACAACAGAGCTGAATTCTACATCACATGCATGAATAATGGAGATAAACTTCATTGTTGCAATGTTGATGAGTCATGTGCAAGTCTAGCTCAGCAATCATCCAATTTTGCCTTTTTAGACTTTAATAACTGAACATTTCCCATTCTGCCTTTTTTCTTTCTGAACAACCTGTATCTCATTTAATATTTAGTTTTTTATGGTAGCTTATTTCCACTAAATAAATAAAAACTATTTTATGTTTTATTTCATCTCACAATTTTGACGTTTTTTCTTGTCATTCTGATCTCAATTCACAAAAAAAGAAAAAAAAAAGACTTTCCTTCTTCGAAATGCAAGATATAGCTGCAAGCAGCAATTATGGGGCCAGGCACAAAGAAAGAGAGATAGCATTAGACCAGCTGCATCAATGTGCCATTAAAGACGGATTTAAGACTTTAAGCAAAAAGGCTGAAAAACCAAATACAGTCACTATTAATATGATTGAAAGATTTATCACTGTCGACCAGTAGATGTTGCTGTTATGAGATTGGTGTGTTTAGTGTGAGGGGACAAAGGCACACAAAAAGTTTGGTGTCATTATGTCAAAGCTGTGCAGAGATAAAGCCTCAGAGTCATTTTGGCATCAAACCTAAAATTTGTAGCGGTGCTGTACAAAAACGGTTTCATCAATCAACATGAAATCCATAACTTTTTGTCAGCATAGTCTGAAAATGATCCAACTTGATTTTAGTTCAAATCGGATGAACGGTCTAGGACGAGTTCAAAATAGTAGGTTTTCAACATAAAACACTATTGCGGACAGGAAGTTCGGCCAACTATGGTATAATTGGTATCTATGTTGTCGACATGACCCAAGGAATATTTTGAGACCTCATTACAATAGGTTAGTGCAGTTAATAGTTATAGGCATTTTTTGAAATGTCATAATTAATGGTTAATGAATGGCTTATTACTCTTACCAATAGGTGGCGTTTTAAGACTTTTAGCCAAACCTTTCAGTAGTTATAAGCAAAAAAAGCAATTTTTGTATCTCTTGACCACTAGGTGGCACTGCGCCGAAACACTGCAGGTTGCTTCAGGTCATGCTTGTTAAAACACACCAAGTCTGGTCTCAATACTCCAAACCGTTGCAGAGATATAGCCTCGCATCCATTTTTGCATGCTTTTCGTAGAATTTGTTTGTGCGCTATTTGAGAACGGTTTGACAAATCATATTGAATTCCATAACTTTTTGCCACCATGGTCTGAAGATGATCTGAGCCAATTTTGGCAAAAATCAGACAAACCATCCAGGACAAGTTTGAAAAAGTAGGTTTTACAAACAATTAAAAATAGAAGAGAAAAAAAAACTTTTATATAAAATATATATAAATATATATAAAATGTTGGTTTTTATTCGACTTGGCATGAGCCAAGGATTCAGAGAGAAAAAGAATTTTGATTTTGTGCCCTACGGTTCGAAAGTAATTAGTATAAACATGAGTGAAACTTTGAACAAGAGAGTTTGAGATAGAGACTCCAAATTTGCTATGATGACATTTTAGACTGTCCCCTATTAGTGTGCCAAATTTCACAACTTTCCCGTAAGCGGTTCTATGGGTGGCCATTAAAAAAAAGTAATAAAAGGATTGACACAATTTTTTTTTTTTTTTTGTCTTTCTCTCAGAATTGAGAAGAAAAAAAGCAAGAATTGTGAGATAAAAAGTCACATTTTTTTTATTCTACGGTGAAAATAACCCTACATGTTTGTTTGTTTTTTTAATAAGTTGCATAAGATATTGCATGATAAACAGCTAAATTTAGTGCATAAGTCACTTAAAAATCTCATGCACTTGTAACATGTTTTTGTTTTCTAGAAAGTTTTGAACCAATGAAAAACATAGTAAATAATATTACGCAAAATGGTTTCTAAATGTAAAACAGAATGTTTTCAGAGTATCCATAATTTTCATTGATGATGCATAGGGAAAAAAACATAAGCAAGATTATCAGAACTGATCTCTGCCATATTCACAGGATAAACGGCATCTGAGTGAAGCTCTGAAACGGATATTATTCCCTAGAAATCCTTCTAATGCTTCTAACAGTTGTGAGGCAGTGCCCTCCGTCTGACTGAGCTAATGTGCATTCATGAAAATATCACTTTTAGCCTCAAACCTGGTTTCTTCTTCTCGTGGAAGTCGGTCATGTTGTTGCTGGAGGTCTGTTTCTATCTCTTCCTCTAGTTTCCTGTCACTAACATCACTACGCCTCACTGGAGATCCTGCTGTTCATCAAGTGAAGTTGAATACTAGCCGCCTGCAAAAGAAATGACAAGACAATTGTTAAAGATGGCTTGTCAATCACAGATTATGAAAAAAAGGAAAAAGCAGACATATCAGCTATATTCTAAGATCAATAATATTTAGAGCTGTTTTTTTGTACTTTCCATTTTAATTATAATTTTAGATTAAGTTTTAGTAATTTAGTGTTTTTGTGATTAAATGTGTTTTTTTCTGTCCATGATTTTTTTTTTTTTTTTTTCAAATTTAGTTGTTTTGGTTATTTTAGTGCATCAAGTTAAACTAAATTAAAATGCATTGGGTAATTAAACGTACTTTTTTTTACCTATATTTTATTTTATTTTATTCATTCATTCATTCATTCATTCATTTTACTGCACTTCAAGCCACAAAAATGTTTGTATTCATGCATTTTAGTATTCATTTAATGCAAATTAAGCACATTTTCAAAAGTTTAAGTTTAAAATGTAAAAAAAAGAATTTCAATCTTCCTATTTTTAAACAAATTTTTTAATTGTAACACCTTTATCATGACTGTGTTTGTTTTACGACATTTAAATTTTAATTTTAATATTATTGTTATTGTATTTTTTTGCAAATTCAGTATTGTTTTTGTCACAATTATTATTATTTTTATTATTACTATTCTACAGTGGAAATAAGCCTACTTTTTTTATAAGTTGCATATGAAATTGCATGACAAAAAGCTAAATTCAGTGCATAAATCACTTAAAAATCTCATGCACTTGTAACATGTTTTTTTCTTTTCTAGAAAGTTTAACCATAACACTCATAATATTATGCAAAACAGTTTCTAAATGTAAACAATGTATTCAGAGTATGCTTCATTCATCATTATATAACTTTACAGTGTAACTTTTTCATTTTTAAAACAATGTTTCATTAAAAAAGTAGACTAAAATAAGTAAATAGCTGCCATCCAGTCAGAGTATAGAGCTATAAAATAAATTTGGAGAGCTGCAAAGATCATTTGATGAGAAATGTTTGAGTTTAGATTCAGATCTCTGACTCTTTATTGGAGCCTTTGGTATCTTGGAAATAGTTGAGATTTCTTCTGAAACTCACGCATGTCAGATTAGATTACTGGGGTCTTTTTCTTAGATGAAGGTTTTCTATGATTTCTAAGATTTTCTACGGAATCACAGTACTCTTCACTATAGAAAGCATTCAATTGTGCTATATGTTAATGTACAGACTCTTCAGTTTACTACTGCATAATGTGTACTGTTTACTGTTTTTAACATTTAAAGCTGTATGCATGAAGTATAAAGCATTATGCTGGTATTTCATCCAAACACAGCCGTGGTGCTATAAGCTCCAAACATGTCATTGCATGTTCTGTCCACATCTTGCTCCCCTAAAATGACCCTGTTTTCCCCTGAAACAAAGCCTCATGTCTCGTCTAAGCACCACACTGGGAATCAGGTTTAGTCTGTGTGTCCACTAAAAGCCCACACAGGAGAACAGGACACCTGCTCAGGGCTTTCCAGCACATCAGCGGTTGTCTGTCTGGAGAACCTCTTTACGCCACAGGCTGATGTTTTTCTGAAACCAAAGCGCTTTTATAAAATCACAGCAGCTTCTTGAGCAAAACACATCAGGGAGGATCACAGATTACAGCTTTAAACTCTTACAGTATGTGATGTAGTACTTCTAAGCCTCCATCCACCATAAAAAAAAAAAGGTAATTTTTAGTTTGTATCTCACAATCAAGACTTTTTTTCTCATAATTAACTCGTAATTCTGAAAAAAAATGTCAAATTTGTGAGATAAAAACTTAGAAAAGTGAGAAAAAAAGTCTAAATTATAAGTCAATGTACTTTTTGCCTTCAGAATTTTGTTATAAATTCAATTGTGAAAAAAGTTGCAATTACCTTTATTTTTTATTTTGTGGCAAAAACTAAATTGCAACATGTAAACTTAAAATCCTGAGGAAAAAAAAATCAGAATAGTAAAATATAAAATCAGAATTGTGAGATAAAAAGTGAGAAAAAAGTCAGAAATATGAGACATTAACTTGGATAAAAAGTCCGAATTCTGAGTTCACATCTTAAAGAAATATCTTAATTCTGACTTTTTCTCAGAATTGCGAGTTTCTAAAGTCACAATTGCAGAATATAAACTTACAATTCTGAGACAAAAAGTCTGACTTTTCAGAATAAAAAATAAAAACTGTAATTTTATGTTTTATTTCATCTTACAATTTTGACTTTTTTCTTGCAATTCTGAAAGAAAAAAAAAGACTTTCCTTAGAATTGCAAGAACAAAATCTGAATTATGAGATATAAGCAACAATTTGAGAGGTATAAACTAGAAATTGGATGAAAAAGTAAAGGGATAAAAAAGGCAATTGCAACTTCTTACAATTTTTTTATTATATTTTTTTTTTTTTGCAAATTCAGTTTTTCTCTCTGAATTTTTTTTTTTTTGTTGTTTTTTTTGTTCATTACAAGAAAAAAGTTTGAATTGGAAGGGGAAAAAAGCAAGAATTGTGAGATAAATAGTTATTCTACAGTGGAAATAAGCAGATGTAAAATCACAAAATATTCAGAATTGCGAGATAAAAAGTGAGGGAAAAAAGTCAGAAATATGAGATGTTAATTTGGAATTTCATGACAAAAAGTCAGAATTCTGAGTTCAGAATTTTTTCTCATAATTGCAAGTTATAAAGTTAAAATTGCAGGATATAAACTCTGAGACAAAAAAAGATCAAATTCTGAGACAAAAAGTGAGATAAAAAGGTTGCAATTCAATTTTTTATTTCTTATTTTCTTAACAATTGCAAGAACTAAACTCAGAACTGCAAGGCATAAACTTAATTCATCAGTACAAACAATCAGATATTTTTATGATGAAGAGATACAATGACCATCTGAATCACTCAAAGGCTTTATTTGATATTTTACAACATTCAGACGTCAAATGTGCTTTCACTGTCTAAATCCTTAGTATTTTCCCCTTGAGTAATTCAGTACAGAAGTAGGTCAATTCTATTAGAAAAGCTCATTAGCATGACAGAGAGCTGAATGGAGTGTGGATTTAATTCACATTACGAGCTGAAAATGCATTTATCATCCGGCTGCGATGAAGCTTTTGTTTAAAGCTCTTTCCACTGCCGTCTGTCCGTGACTTTGTGCGCAAGCAAAATTTCTTTTCCAGCTTCAAAGGCTTAAATATTGAAATGGCATTATAAAACTCAGAGTGGTTGTGTTTTATAAGAACGAGTTTTAATGTTGAATTTTTCCACATCTAATGAGTTCAGGCTGTTCCCGACAATCGTGCATGAATAAAATATTGTTTCTTTTATTAATAATGCATGCTTCAAAAGAAAACGCATTGGTTTGTAATTTCTCTTGCTATTATGTTTCAGGAACGCTAGTTTCATTCTCTTCATTCCTAGATTCAAGTCGGTGCTGTTTTAGTCTCACTGATATTCTGTTATAGTTTCTTTATATATTATGAACTCATTTTATTTTTATATTTTCTTTCTTTCATTTTTGGATGAACTTTGCCCTTGCAAACCACCTCTCACTGACGTACAGTTCAGTTTTTCTTTGCACTTTGACTGTGTTTGCTTGTCTCTCATGGAACAGGGAAATAGGAAACATGAAGTTTGAACTACAGAGAGTCATCTGTCAGCAATATGAGCCGTCCTTGCGTTTGCACAGAAGTTACTGTTGTTTTAGAAGCTTTTAGAAGTTAGTGTTTTATAATTACCTTTCAAATGATCAAAAAACAATGGTGATCAAATGAATTATGAATGCAACAATTTAAGTAATCTTTTAAAATGCAATCAACATGAGCTTTGGAAATTCTCTTCATTTTTGGCAAAAAAGTTTGCATGTACTTATTCATTCTTTCTTTCTTTCTGAGTTTTTTTCATCCAAATTTTGTCAAATTCGGTGACATTACCACACCACAACAGAAAGTTACTTTTAAAAGTAATTCATTACAATGTTGCATTCCTCCAGAAAAAAGTAACTAATTACATTGCTTATTTGCTTTACTTTCCATAAAAAGTATTACATTACTTTTGCATTACTTTTTAAATCTGGGCAGTGCTTGCTTGTTTTTTATATAAACGTTTGATTTTTAGCAAATGCAAAAGCCCTTTTACACCAAAAAGTGAAATGAATAAGCCTAAGGCTGAATGAAATGTAAATTCACATCTGTACAGCAATGAGAAAAATGAAGCACTAATGTTAGTTCATCTAAAGTAAGTTTTGCTCATTAGAATTGGATCAACAAAGGTCAGCAGCAAAGACATTGGTTAATAACTGGGATCAAATACATAAAGGAAACAAAAAGTAACTCGAGTTACTTTTTTTTAAACTACAGTAGTTACTTGAAAAAAAGTAATCCGATTACGTAACTCTTGTTATTACCCAACACTGAACACCACACTTATAGAAAAGAAATAATAAAACTAAAAAAACAAACAAATAAATGCACAGCAGCATCCGTTTGCAACGTCTAGGTTACGTAGGTAACCCTCGTTCCCTGAAGGAGGGAACGGAGACGTTACATGGGAATTCGCTTAGAATCCAATCATATCTGAGCCTTATACAAAAGGCCAATGAAAATTGGCGAGTGGCATTTGCATGATGCGCCACGCCCCGTACATACGGGTATAAATAGCGACGTCATGCGCCAGTCAGACAGGTTCTTCGCTGAGGAGCCGGGTTGAGCCGGCGTCAGCGCGACGACAGGGACGTGGCAGGGGATGTAACGTCTCCGTTCCCTCCTTCAGGGAACGAGGGTTACCTACGTAACCTAGACGTTCCCCTTCAGTCGAATCACTTCGACGTTACATGGGAACTGACCCTATGGAACAAGCCACGTCCCTGCGCCGCGTTACGCAACGACCACGTGCCGGCAGGCGGACGTGTCAACAGGCGGACGTTAACGTAACCTTCCCAACGCCCTGGGGCCCGAGAAGGGGGGTCCCCAGGGATGCCAGAAACTGAAGCAGGGGTTGGGGAGGCGGAGACATGAATTCTGTCCATGTGAAAATAAGAAATTCAATATATCCATAAGGGGGTTTTAGGGATATACGAGGGAAACAGAGGCCTTCTGGTTGACCCCTGGAAAAATATAGAGAAAAATAGCCACAACCTGCGGGGCGAAGGAGACCCGGCAGGAGCACAGTCAAGAGCTACTCCGCGTCTAGCCCGGACTGAGGGGCATGGAGGACCCAGGTTCGCCGGAGGGAACAAACTGGGAGATAGCGCACGGATCCACGTGGGAATGGCGCAGCAAGCCGACACTAGCCGTCCTCCCGGTCACCTGTCAGAACTCGGGAGGACACGGCCTCTAAGCGAAGGTTGTAAAACCTGGCAAAGGTATTTGGTGTCGCCCAGCCGGCAGCTCTGCAGATGTCCGCTAATGAGGCGCCATGTGCCAACGCGTAGGAAGATGCAACACTCCGTGTGGAGTGGGCATGCAAGCCTAAGGGGCAAGGCTCTCCCTGATACAAGTAAGACAGGGAGATGGCTTCTACCACCCAATGCGCCAACCTCTGTTTGGAGACAGCATTCCCTTTCTGCTGACCTCCGAAGCAGACAAAGAGCTGCTCAGTGCGTCTGAAGTGCCGAGTGCGGTCTACGTAAGTGCGCAGAGCACGGACTGGACACAACGATGCTATAGCTGGGTCTGCCTCCTCCAAGGGCAGAGCTTGCAGGTTCACCACCTGATCGCGGAAAGGCGTGGTGGGAACCTTGGGCACATAGCCGGGCCGGGGTCTCAGGATGACGTGAGAATCGCCGGGCCCGAACTCCAGGCACGCTTCGTCGACAGAGAAAGCTTGCAGATCCCCCACCCTCTTGATGGAGGCCAACGCAGTCAGGAGCGCTGTCTTCAATGACAGAAACTTAAGCTCAACTGAGGCGAGGGGCTCGAAGGGAGGTCCCCGCAGGCCCTGGAGGGCGACGGAGAGGTCCCAAGAGGGTACGAGGCGCGGTCTGGGAGGATTGATCCTCCTAGCGCCTCTGAGGAATCTCACGACCAGAGGGTGCTTACCTAGGGATGATCCATCCACTGCATCGTGATGTGCGGCAATAGCGGCAACATACACTTTGAGAGTCGAAGGGGACAGCCTGCGCTCCAACTTCTCTTGCAGGAAGGAAAGCACTACTGCAATCGTGCATCTCTGTGGGTCCTGTTCTCGTGAGGAACACCAGTCGACGAATAGACCCCACCTCAGTGCGTAAGCCTGCCTTGTAGAGGGGGCTCGGGACTGAGTGATGGTTTCTACCACGGCCTGTGGAAGGCCGGCGAGGTCTGAAGCGTCCCGTCCAGGAGCCAGATGTGCAAGTTCCATAGATCGGGACGTGGGTGCCAAATAGTGCCCATCCCCTGAGAAAGAAGGTCCTTCCTCAAGGGGATTTTCCAGGGAGGGGCTGCCGCGAGGGAAATGAGTTCTGGGAACCAGGTCCTGGCAGGCCAGTATGGGGCGACCAGGAGAACCTGCTCCTCGTCCTCCCTGATCTTGCACAGGGTCTGTGCAAGGAGGCTCACTGGGGGAAAGGCGTACTTGGGCCCCGGAGGCCAGCTGTGGCCAGAGCGTCCCTGCCGAGGGATACCTCGTTGAGGGAGAAGAACTGCTGGCAGTGGGAGGATTCGGGGGAGGCAAACAGATCTATCTGGGCCTCCCCGAAATGCCTCCAAATCAGCTGGACTGTCTCGGGGTGGAGTCGCCATTCTCCAGGGAGGGTGGACTGCCGTGAGAGCTGATCGGCTGCACGGTTGAGTTCCCCCGGAATGTGAATGGCACGTAGCGATTTTAGCCACGTTTGACTCCAGAGGAGCAGACGGCGGGCGAGTTGTGACATGCGACGGGAGCGGAGGCCGCCCTGGCGGTTGATATAAGCCACAGTCGCAGTGCTGTCGGTACGCACAAGTACGTGCTTCTGACGCAACGTCGGTCGGAAGCGACGAAGGGCCAGAAGCACAGCCAACAACTCGAGGCAATTGATGTGCCACTGCAGTCGAGGTCCTGTCCAGGAGCCCGAAGCTGCTTGCCCGTTGCACACAGCACCCCAACCCGTGGTGGAGGCATCCGTGTAAACCACGATGTGCCTGGACACCTGCCCCAGGGGTACTCCGGCCTGGAGAAAGGCAGGGTCTGACCACGGGCTGAACAGGCGGCGACACTGCGGGGAAACGCCAATCCGGAGTGTGCCACGGTGCCATGCCCGTCTCGGGACTCGGTCGTGTAGCCAGTGCTGAAGCGGTCTCATATGAAGCAAGCCCAGCGGCGTTACCGCGGCCGCAGCTGCCATATGCCCCAGGAGCCTCTGAAAAGTTTTTAGAGGAACCGCTGTCTTGTGCCTGAATAAATCTAGACATCTCAGCACCGACTGAGCGCGCTCGTTGGTGAGACGGGCTGTCATGGAGACCGAGTCCAGCTCCACACCGAGAAAAGAGATCCTCTGCACTGGGGAGAGTTTGCTCTTTTCTCGGTTGACCTGAAGGCCCAGGCGGCTGAGGTGCTGAAGCACCAGGTCCCTCTGGTCGCAAAGCACCTCTCGAGAGTGGGCTATCAGAAGCCAGTCGTCGAGATAGTTGAGGATGCGGAAACCTGACAGCCAAAGAGGGGCCAGGGCCGCTTCCGCAACCTTGGTGAAAACGCGAGGAGAGAGGGACAGGCCGAATGGGAGAACTTTGTACTGGTATGCTCGACCCTCGAACGCAAACCGAAGAAAGGGCCTGTGGCGAGGAAGAATCGAGACATGGAAGTACGCGTCCTTCAGGTCGATGGCTGCAAACCAATCCTGGGGACGAATGCATGAGAGCATGCGCTTCGTCGTGAGCATCTTGAACGGCAGCCTGAGAAGGGACCGATTCAGGACTCTGAGATCCAGGATGGGTCTTAACCCACCACTCTTTTTGGGCACGATGAAGTAGGGACTGTAAAACCCTGACCTCATCTCGGCTGGAGGGACAAGCTCGATCGCATCCTTCGCCAGTAGGACTGCGACCTCTGCACGCAGGACAGCGGCGTGGGTGTCTGAGTGGACACGAGTGTGAAGGACACCTCTGTACCTGGGCGGAGCTTTGGCGAACTGAATCGCATAGCCGAGACGTACCGTCCGTATCAACCACCGCGAGGGGCTGGGGAGCTGAAGCCAGGCCCCCAAGCGCCTCGACAGGGGTGTCAAGGGAACGTTGACCGATGTGACCGTGGTGGGGCAGCCTAGGGGGGGAACAGGAAGGGGAGACAAGCTGCTCTGAGCAGGGCCTACCTTCTTCCCAGGTTCCCGCGCTGGCGAAAGACAGCTCCGAGTCCGGCTCCGAGAGGGCATCCTGGTGCCGCCCGGAACGGGAACACGGGGCCGAGGCCCCGGAGGTGAAGGAAATTGCTCTTTTATTGAAGTTGTGGGTACCGCCGACCCGTGGGCCGGCGGCAGCGTTAAAGTGCACAACAACCCCCGGCCCTCCAGCGGGAGCGGGGACGCAGATGTTCTCGTCCCCTGAAGAACAAACTTCTCCACCTCCGGGTTGCCCGCGTCAGGGACGTTTCGCGGCTCTCTTGCGGGTGTTCTTTGCAGGTCCCTGAGAGGCGGGCGGCGCCGCGCCCCCGCGGCCGGCTCGACGTCGGGCCGTCTCCTTCTTGGGTTCAGCAGGCGACGGAGCAGGTTTGGTGGGGGCCGCGGGGGGGCGCCCTCGGCGACGAGCGGGGGGAGGCTGAGCCACCGGCGGCGGGATGGGTTTGGACTCGCGGCGGGGCAGGATGTGTTGAATGGCCTCCCTCTGCTTCTGGACTGCCGAGAACTGCTGGGCAAAGTCCTCGACAGTGTCGCCGAATAGGCCACTCTGGGAGATAGGAGCGTCAAGAAAGCGAGCTTTGTCGACGTCTGCCATCTGGGCCAGAGTGAGCCATAGGTGTCGCTCCTGGACCACGGCTGTGGACATCACCTGACCAAGGGAACGCGCCGTGACCTTCGTCGCCCGTAGGGCGAAGTCGGTGGCGGCGCGGAGTTCTTCCATAACCCCCTGGTCGGGACCACCCTCGTGCAGCTGTTTCAGGGCCTGGGCCTGATAAACTTGGAGGATCGCCATAGCATGCAGGGCGGTGGCGGCCTGTCCAGCGGCGTGGTAAACGCGGCCCGCAAGGGCGGACGAGCGCTCGCACGCCCTGGACGGGAGATGCGGACGATCCCTCCAGGTGGCAGCGCCGCGTGGGCACAAATGCACCGCCACAGCGCGCTCGACCCGGGGAATCGCTGCATACCCCCTGGCCGCCCCGCCATCGAGGGTGGTGAGGGGAGAGGAGCTGGGGCGGGGCCGTGATGAGAAGGGGGCCCGCCAGGATCTCGTCAGCTCCTCGTGCACCTCCGGGAAGAATGGGACCGAGGGGGGGCGAGGTGGAGCCGCGGGGGCCCTCCCCAGGAACCAATCATCCAGCCTAGAAGGATCGGCCGGGGGCGCCTGGGGCACCTCCAGACCGATCCCCCTGGCGGCCCGGAGGAGCATAGTCGATAGCTCAACGTCCACCTCAGACGGAGCGGCCACCTCTGGAGGGGGCCGCGCCGCCGAAGCGTCCGCCTCGCCGACCGACTCTCCCTCTGATGCTGCGGTCGACATCTCATCCTCCGCAGGAGCACCGAAGGAGACGCTCAGCCCGCTGGGCGGGGAAGCGTACTGCTCCGGGAACTCGACGGGACCACGCTGTGTGACAGAAGACCGCAGGGCTTTCTGGGCCGGCGGTGCGTTCTGCACGGTGACAGTTAAGTCCCCCCCGCGTCTCGCCGCGGTGGCCGAAAAGCATTGACGGCTTAACGACGGACCGCGAGAGGAAGACGGGGGGAGCCGCCTCGCGAACGAGTGGCGGGACTTCAGCGTGCTCATGGTCATGCATTCGCAATGAATGCATTCACCATCCATGAACGCTGCCTCAGCGTGCTCACTCCCCAAACACGTGAGGCAGTGATCATGTCCGTCCGCAGGAGGGAGGAAACTACCGCATCCTGAAGCGCACGGCCGAAAAGCCATTCTGAAAAGAACGTCTTACGGCCGCGAGAAATTGCTCTTTTAGCTCCCGGTCTGCCCAGGGAAAAAGCCGCGGGGCGGCTGTGCACTCAACGGGACTCTCTCGCTGGAAAGCAGAGCGGCTGTAGTGGCCGTGAAAACGGCAGCCCGCGGGAGATCGCTGACGGCTGCAGAAGGATAAGCTCTTTTAGTTGCAGCACGTCAGGAGAGAGAGCAGGAACTCTGGAAGAACTCTTTTGAAGATTGTAGACTCTTTAGCAGAGAAAGCAGGCTCAACATTCAGACGGATCTGAAGCGAAGAAGCTGTCTGACTGGCGCATGACGTCGCTATTTATACCCGTATGTACGGGGCGTGGCGCATCATGCAAATGCCACTCGCCAATTTTCATTGGCCTTTTGTATAAGGCTCAGATATGATTGGATTCTAAGCGAATTCCCATGTAACGTCGAAGTGATTCGACTGAAGGGGAACCGGATGTAACTGCTGGTAAACATTTTGTCTGCTGTGAGAGCTTTAATATCACTTCAGCCAAATGATCTGAGGTCAGTGTTAAATGTTTTGATGTTGTCTGAGGATGTAGTATCTGAAATGTATGCACATAGAAACCACACCACCTATTATCCTATCCTAATAGTGTGGTTTCATCCAGCGCTCCACAACCCTTATTAGTCATGCATTTATTGATTATCTGACAGACTCAATAAGTGACAGTGCTGTAAGCAGCGAGGTGAATGGTTCACATCCGCTGTAATGTGTAAACACAGAGGTCCTGAAACCCTCATCATTATGAAGAGACAAAAAAGCAGAGTTAGTGAATTGCATGGGTCATTATAGTATAGATAGATTTTTTTTTCTCGAACTTAGCTCATTAGTCATTTTCATTTAGTTACACTTTTTGTATTAAAATTATAAATACAAAAATACACTACGAGTCAAAACTTCATGAACAGTAAGATTTGTAATGTTTTTTAAAGAAGTCTCTTCAGCTCAGCAGGGCTGCATTTATTTGATCCAAAGTACAGCAAAAACAGTACAATTTTGAAATACTTTCACTTTTTAAAATAACTGTATATAAATAATTGTATATTTAATAAAACAGTAAAATTTGGAAATATTTTTACTATTTAAAATAACTTTTCGATTTTAATTTATTTAAAAAAAAAATGTATTCCTATGATTTCAAAGCTGTATTTTTTAGTATAATTCCTCCAGACAAATAATCCTTCAGAAATCATTTTAATATTCCAATTTTTCTTATTATTATTATGTTGAAAACAGCTGAGTAAAATTATTTTAGATTTTTCTGATGAATAGAAAGTTCAGATGAACAGCATTTATCTGAAATAGAAATATTTTGTAAGATTATAAAACACCTCCAAGCTTTTGAACGGTAAAGTGTATAATTTTACAAAAGCTTTTTATTTCAGATAAATGCTGATATTTGGATCTTTTGATTCACCAAAATGCACTTAACTCTTTTAAATATTGATAATAATAATAATAAAGGTTTCTTGAACAGCATATTCCAATGATTTCTGAAGGATCATGTGACACTGAAGACTGGAGTAATGAAGCTGAAAATTTAGCTTT
>NC_133381.1:3613057-3696761 GCF_049309525.1 Garra rufa | reverse complement strand
ATATATATATATATATATATATATATATATATATATATATATATATATATATATATATATATATATATATATATATATATATATATATATATATATATATATATATATATATATATATATATATATATATATATATATATATATATATATATATATATATATATATATATATATATATATATATATATATATATATATATATATATATATATATATATATATATATATATATATATATATATATATATATATATATATATATATATATATATATATATATATATATATATATAAACAAAACCTAATAAAAATGACTAAAACAAACACTATTACTAAAATACTTCAACAAAAAATAAAATGAAAACAGTTTAGAAAAAAAATCTAGCTATTATTAAAAACTATAATCATATCTCAGTCAAATTCTCATCAACACTACAGTGTTAAAAATTACCTTTCAAAATCAAAAATACTGTAATACTGTTATGTTACGTTTCCCAGGATTTTAGTTCCTTTGTAAGTGAATTTATGCCACTTTAGAACAGCATTAAACAGTCTGCGTAAATGCACTTTTTTGTGGTTTTATGCCACTTCAGATTTGTTTTCTGTGCTGCCTTTGCTGTGTAAAGATGCCTCAAGTTCATATGCAAAACTAAAAACAACATGCTTCATTACAAAAGTTCAAAAATGTATTTAAATATTCCTGCTTTTTAGCAGATATTGTGGTTATACAGTGATCCACCAGCAGGAGCGATACTAAAAGCCAATTCTTTTCTCTAAAGCATGAAGTACTTGTGGCAATCATGTTTGTGTCAGTGTGGATGAGAAAAGGCTTTCTGTGTTCATTTGAAAAATACTGTATGTACAGTAGACATGAGACAAGTCTCTTTATTGCTCCAATGAACAGCACTGCTGGGCTTTGATTGTCTCACCCAATATATCACTCTCACTTCCCTCTTTCTAAATATTTCTGGCACATTAATTAAGCCCCAGTTCCCTCCGCGGGTCTTGCATGTGTGTGAGAAACAGCCTGAGGCCACAAACACGCTTGTCTTGTGCAACGGTTGTCTTTAACTGTGCCATTCACTCAAAGCAACATTTTTCTGGCAGAACAACAGCTCTGCTTCAGTTTGATGGTTTTTCTCCTCAGCGTCAGACTGTTTACAGATATTTCGCACACGCAACAACTAAAAGTACAAATGTTATTTGTAGCGTTAGCTGAGCCAAGTATCACTATTGCTCAGTTTGGTTTCGTGAACTCTCTGTCTTTCAGCTTCCAGTGATGAGTGGAGCGTTCATGGACGCGTCTCCTCTGGACGACTGCAGCGCGGAGCACTCTCTCTTTAACTCGTCGGCCAGTGTGAACGCAGCGCCTCCTGCATCATCAGCGCCGGTCCAGCAGGAGGAGACGCAGCATGTGTCCAGCGACGCCGTCTGGCTCTGGATCGCCATCATTGCCACCATAGGAAACATCGTGGTGGTCGGAGTGGTTTATGCCTTTACTTTCTGAGGATGGAGCAGCTATAAGACTCACGGTGAAGATGCAGTTGGAGTTAAAATCACTGATGACAAAACAACTATTTTGTCATTTCTCTTCACCATCTAAGGACACCCAGCAGAACTGAGTCGTGTTCATATGAGGAAATCAGCTGCTAAAGGATTCAATTCACTGAATGAACTTGAGCTCCTTAAAAATTGCCAGAAACAGCAGACGCAGTTAATAGAATAAAAGCTAAAATGGAATAATAAAAAGTCAAAAGTTTTTGAACAGTATGATTTTTAATGTTTTAAAAGAGGGCTCTTCTGCTCACCAAGCCTGCATTTATTTGATCCAAAGTACAACAAAAGCAGTAACATTGTGAAATATTTTTACTATTCAAACTAACTGCTTTCTATTTGAATATATTTTAAAATATAATTTATTTCTGTGATCAAAGCTAAATTTTCAGCCTCATTACTCCAGTCTTCAGTGTCACATGATTCTTCAGAAATCATTCTAATATGCTGGATTGCTGTTCAAGAAACATTTATTATTATTATCAATATTTAAAACAATCGAGCAAATTCTTTTATTAGGACTCTTTGATGAATAGAAGGATCCACATTTATCCAAAATAAAAAGCTTTTTTAACATAACACACTATCCCATTCAAAAGCTTGGATTAAGAAATTAATACTTTGATTTAGCAAGGATGCCTTAAATTGATCAAAAGTGATGATAAAGACATTTATAATGTTACAAAAGATTTCTGTTTAAGATAAATGCTCTTCTTCTGAACTTACTATTTATCAAAGAAACCTAATAATAATAATAATAACAAAAGTTTTTGAGCAGAAAATCAGAATACTAGAATGATTTTTAGCATTTTTGCTGTACCTTGGATCAAACAAATGTAGATTGATGAGCAGAAGACACTTCATTAAAATACATTAAAAATCTTGCTGTTCAAAAACTTTTGACTGGTAGTGTATATTAAAAAATATATATATATATATTGTTTTAGTAATGTAGTTTTGTGTTTCTGTCGTTTTATTATCATATATATATATATATATATATATATTTTTTAAGTTTGTTTAATTTTAGTTATGTTAACAAAGTTATATTTTTACAAATCTTTTTAAAATAATAAATAATAATATAATACAATGATAACCTAATAAATACAATTAAACATTTTATTTCAGTTACTGTTTTTTTTAAGTTAACTATAATAACCCTGCTTTCAGTCCAATAGTTTCACACTTGTTTTATACTAGCAAATATGAAACAATATGCAATGTATATTTAGCTACTAATTTTAAAAAGGTGGCTGTATAATCAGTCAGATTCTGTTTTCACACTTATTAATATCAGATTAATCTGATATGAAGTGAACTGAATCATCTCCCATCTGATATAAACACGTCGAAACACCAAAGCGGCTTTGATCATCTCTGGTGCAGGAGTAGCTGTTGGCATGGTGATTAATCCTTTCTAATTAAGAACACTAACAGACTGAATTCCTGTAGGGAATATCCTCATTATTCAGTTTGAATGGGGACAATATGAACACAAGTGACTAAGTTTATCCTTTTTACCTGAAGACACAATGATTTATTTTGGATTTACGATGGATTATGTTCAGACTACCGTAAAACAATAACACTTACACTGGAAGACACAATGTGCATGAAACTCTGCCTTTATATTTCTATCCATTTATCTGTAAAGCCTGTCTGACTGTATACAAGGTATATTTTTGAAGCCCTCAACAAATATGATTTAATCATAAAAAACCTTGATTTATGTATAGTATATTTGTGAGAACAGTCTTTATTTTTAAAATCAGAGTTGAATGAATCTGTTTCTGTTGCTTTCTCTGTGAAAATGCCATTTAATATTAAAAGTTTGAACAACCAATATCCTTCAATTTCCCTGTCACCTAGTTCTAAATCAAAAGCGACACACAGATGATTACGGCTGTATCAGCGGCGTCTGATGGAGTCAGTGATGAATTCAGACCTCAGCTGGATGAAATATTACCCTGATATTCTCATAATGAGCCCATATCCTTTTTTAACGAGCTTTGTTTATAAACAATATTGGTGGCTCAATCAATCTAAAGCCAATCATAAGCTCTCAGGTTCCTCAGCCTAAATGTTATCACTGTTTATATGCATTATGGATAAACATCATTTGTAAGCCTCCCAGAATGCATCAGTGCTAATGTTAAAGGAATAGTTTATACAAAAATTAATATTTGCTGAAAATGTTCTCATTCTCTGGCCATCCAAGATGTAGATGAGTTTATCCTTCATCAGAGAAATTTAGAGAAATTTAGCATTGCATCACTTGCTCACCAATGGATGTGAATGGGTGCCGTCAGAATGAGAGTCCAAACAGATGATCAAAACATCACAATAATCCACAAGTAATCCACACCACTCCAGTCAATCAGTTAACATCTTGTGAAGACAAAACAAACTAATCCATCATTAAGATGTTTTAACTTTAAACATATTTCTTCTTGGCAAAATATGAGTCCAAAATCCATATCGAATGTAATTCCTATGAATATTTTTACCTACAAAGCAGTCAAACACACAATCAGCTTATTAGAGGGATGTCCATCTCAAACATCACAAGAAAATAAATAAACAACCAAACAAACAAATATCCACATTTAAATTACATTTTGTCATTTAGAAGACTTTTATCCAAAGCGACTTACAAATAAGGACAATGGAAGCAATAAAACAATTTTGAAATTAATTTTTTTTATGTTATTTTGTTAATTGTACAATAAATATAAAAAAATAAAATATAAGGTCAAGGTCAAGGTCAAGTTTATTTATATAGCACCTTAAAAGCAACGAGTGCTGACCAAGGTGCTGCACAACCAAAAATCAACTAACAAAGCATTAAGACAAATAGAATATAAAATCATTGAAAAATAAATAAGAAATGCAAACATCACAAGACAATAGAGATACAACATAATAACTTCAAATTAAACAAAAGCCTGAGAAAAAAGATAGGTTTTAAGAGACGATTTAAAATAAGATAATGTAGGGGATGATCTGATAGATAAGGGCAAAGAATTCCAGAGCATAGGACCATGAACCGAAAAAGCCCTGTTCCCTTTAGATTTTAACCGAGATTTTGGGACAGTCAATAACAACTGGGAGGATGATCTAAGCGTTCTAACAGGGGAATAGCAATGGAGGAGATCTGAAATGTAAGTGGGGGCAAGACCATGAAGTGCTTTAAAAACTAAAACTAAAACTTTAAAATCAATTCTAAACTTAACAGGTAACCAGTGGAGTGAAGCTAACACAGGGGTGATGTGCTCCCTCTTTTTTACCCCTGTCAGAAAACGAGCAGCAGCATTCTGCACTAACTGTAGCCGAGATAATGAAAACTGGTTGATTCCAGCGTAAAGAGCGTTGCAATAGTCCAACCTTGTTGAAATAAAAGCGTGAATAACAACTTCTAAGTCTTTAAAACTAAGAAAACTTTTAAGCTTGCAAAGCCCCTTAAGCTGCAGGAAACTGGCTCTAACTACAGAGTTTATTTGTTTGTCAAATTTGAGTTCAGGATCAAAAATGACTCCCAAATATTTTACTTTATCACGAATGTTTTCTTCAAAGGGGCACAATGAAGGTCTCAAATTATGTAAATGATGAGAAGGGCCAAACAAGATAGCTTCAGTCTTTTTTTGATTCAACTGTAGGAAGTTAATTGCCATCCAATTCTTAATGTCCTCTAAGCAAGCCAGTAAGGAGGACAATGAATCTGAACCTGATTCTAGAGGAAAATAAAGCTGAGTATCATCAGCATAAATGTGGTATGAAACTTGATGAGACTCAAATATATGACGAAGCGGGAGCAAATACAGAGAGAATAAAAGTGGACCTAGGATAGAACCCTGAGGTACCCCACAAGTGATAGGAACTGAGTTAGATGAAAATTCACCGATTTCCACCGAGAAACTCCTATTTGTGAGATACGATACAAACCAGTCTAATGCAGTACCACAAATACCAACCTCAGAATGTAATCTTTTTAACAAAATGTGGTGATCTACTGTATCGAAAGCTGCACTCAGGTCCAGTAGCAGAAGAATAGTGCATTTACCTGAGTCTGCAGATAACAAGAGATCATTTACTACTCTTAGAAGAGCAGACTCGGTACTATGTTTTGCTCTAAAACCAGACTGAAAGGGATCCAGAATATTATTAGACGTTAGGTAAGGGGACATCTGGTTTAATACAACCTTTTCCAAAACTTTGTGCAGGAAAGGCAATTTTGAAATTGGCCTATAATTATTTAAATCAGTGGGATCAAGATTTGTTTTTTTGAGCAAAGGCTGGACCACGGCATGTTTAAGACAAGAAGGGACAGTACCTGTCTGTACAGAGCTATTAATAATAGAGAGTAAGCTGGGCAAAACAGCTGGCAGGACATCCTTCAACAGCTTTGTAGGAATAACATCACAAGAGCAAGTAGTTGATTTCATATTTAAAATAGTGTCTGACAACTCAGAAAGTGAGATGGCTTGAAAATTTGGAAACACAGAGGAGCTAGTATTTTCATAGTGAGGCTTCTGGGATACATTACAAGAAATCTGCACCCTAATAGAAGCAATCTTGTTAATATAGAAGATATTATATTATTAAATAATTAAATATTAAATAAACCACTTCCCTTACCTTTAAAGAAGTTCAACTTTATATAAAAAGAATAAAACAATTTTAAAGAAATAAATAACCTAGATTTAAATAATTTAAATCAGTAAATATATAATAATAATCCTAAATTATCTATAACTCACAGACAGCGGATATAGCATTGCTCTGTATGAACTGTGCATTTTAACACTGATATGAGCCAGCAGGGGGCGCCGATGCTCAAAGAATTAACTTTAACCAGCATCAGCCTAAAGTATGCAGTGTAATATTGTTTGGCAATGACAATAATAATGACTATGATTAACAGTAATAATGGTAAGTAATGATGATAACTTCCGCAAGCAAATCCTGAATGAAGGTTTTTCTAATAACAGTGACGATGATTTGCTGAATGGACAGAAAGCAATGCAAGGAATAGTTCACACAAAAATAAAACCATCATTAGTTAAATATTATGCCATTATTTGTAATGAAACATTATAACGGCATAATTATAATGACAAAAAACACCATAAAAGCACCATATCAGCAGTTCATAAGAATAATTTACTATTTTTTTAAGTCAAACTTTCAGAAAAAAGGCCTAAGGTCGTAATATGTACACTTTTATGTACTGTATACTTACTTTTAGGTGCTAATATGTACCATTCAGAGGTAAATAAGGTACAAGGATGAATCTTGTACCTTCTTTTGAGAGCATTCGTGTGAGTAAACGTTTTGATTAAGATGTGAATGACATGAGGAAGAATAAATAACGGCAGTGTCTTCATTTTTGAGGGAACTACTCCTTGCGTAAAGCGAGAGCTGAAGTTTTCCATCATGTCACAGGAAAGTTTGTTTATATTTACTTACATAACAAGATGAGTGTGTCTGTAAACTGAAGAGACATTACAGCCATCACAAACACTTCCTGACATGACTGTACCTCTCACTAAATCAGATTACAACATCAGAACGGCTCACAGACACAGACAACAATCACTTGGTGCTTCAGAGATTACAACACAACTACCATGATCTACAGTCGTGGCCAAAAGCTTTGAGAATTACATAAATATTGGAAATTGGAAAAGTTGCTGCTGAAGTTTTTATAATAGCAATTTGCATATACTCCAGAATGTTATGAAGAGTGATCAGATGAATTGCATAGTCCTTCTTTGCCATGAAAATTAACTTAATCCCGAACAAAAAATCTTTCCACTGCATTTCATTGCTGTCATTAAAGGACCTGCTGAGATCATTTCAGTAATCGTCTTGTTAACTCAGGTGAGAATGTTCTCACAATTCTGCCCAAAAACACAGCCATGAATAAAGAAAGGTTCCAAAACACCCTCCAACAGCAACTTCTTCCAACAATCCAACAACAGTTTGGTGAAGAACAATGCATTTTCCAGCACGATGGAGCACCGTGCCATAAGGCAAAAGTGATAACTAAGTGGCTCGGGGACCAAAACGTTGAGATTTTGGGTCCATGGCCTGGAAACTCCCCAGATCTTAAAACTTGTGGTCAATCCTCAAGAGGCGGGTGGACAAACAAAAACCCACTAATTGTGACAAACTCCAAGAAGTGATTATGAAAGAATGGGTTGCTATCAGTCAGGATTTGGCCCAGAAGTTGATCGAGAGCATGCCCAGTCCAATTGCAGAGGTCCTGAAAAAGAAAATACTGACTCTTTGCATAAATGTCATGTAATTGTCGATAAATGCCTTTGAAACGTATGACGTGCTTGTAATTATATTTCAGTACATCACAGAAACAACTGAAACAAAGATCTAAAACCAGTTGAGCAGCAAACTTTGTGAAAACTAATATTTGTGTCATTCTCAAAACTTTTGGCCACGACTGTAGAACCATTAATACTTGTACTATGGTATTGTGACCAAAAACATGGTCTTGGTTAGGAAACACTACTTAACCCTAAAAGACATACTATCTTTCTATTTCTAAAAACCAAAGAAAAGATAATTAAGAGACTGTACGAAAAATAAAATATAATTCATAAAGAAACTTCCAAATCAGCACATGAGGACAATTTAAAAACAGGATCGTGATACCATGGTAGCATGTAAAAACAAACATGGTATTACCATAAAAAAACTAAAAACTTTGTAATACCATTTTTGTTTGATTCTGTTGAAAATAAATAAACAGCAAACAAGCAAACAAGGGAATAAAGCACAAAAAAATTGTATATTAATAAATGCATCAGTTTCCATATCAGAACAGAATTGGGCATTTTAATGTGTTAATTTTCGTGTTTATCTGTTTATATATTTTAAAGTGTTGTTTTACACATGCATTACCATGTAAATAAATAAATAAAAAATAAAATCATATATATAGCATGTTAAAAAGTTTGGGATCAGTAAGATTTTTTTATGTTTTTTAAAAAGTTCTATGCTCATCAAAGTTCCATTCATTTGATCATAAATACAGACAAAAAGTATCATTATGAAATAGTATTGCAATTCACAGTTTTCACTTGTCTATTTTAATATACTTTAAAATATAATTTATTTCTGTGATGCAAAGCTGAATTTTCATCAGCCATTACTTCAGTGTCTTCACAGTCACATGATCCTTCAGAAATCATTCTAATATACTGATTTATTACTTTGATTATCAATGTTGGAAACAGTTGTGCTGCCAAATTTTTAATTTTTTTTTGGAACCTGTGATGCTTTTTTTAGGATTCTTTGATGAATAAAAAGTTAAAAAGAACAGCATTTTTTCAAAACAGAAATCACTTTGTAATCAATTTAACACATTCTTGCTAAATAAAAGTAATAATTTCTTTCAATGAAAAATTACTGACGCCAGACTTTGAACGAGGTGTTTATTGCTACAAAAGTTTTCTATTTTAAATAAATGCTTTTCTTTTTTAACTAATAATTTTATTAAAGAATCCTGAAAGAATCACAGGTTCCAAAAAAAAAAGTTTCAAACACTGATAATGTATTAAAATGATTTCTAAAGGATCATGCGACACTGAAGACTGGCGTAAGGATGCTGAAAATTCAGCTTTTTAGCAATTTATTCCATTTGAAATTGCATTAACATTTCACGATATTAGGGCTAGATATTGTGACCAATTCGGGATTCGATTCGATTCTTATTTTTATGGTTTAGATTCAATTCCATTTCGATTTCGATTCGATTCGATATCGATTAGCTAACAATATTTCATTTAAAATGTTAGTTTTGCAGACATGGGATCTATATTTTGATATAAATGCTGGTAACTGGAACTCTCCTACTTAAGTTTATTACTGAAATACACATCTACATTAATAATAGGGTGCACACAGTTATTAATTTTAAACAACTTTTATTTTAAATGAACACTGTAACAAGAAGTCATAAATATGTGCATCCACTGTACACCATGTAAACAAACTCCAAAATGCACATTACTGTAAAAAAATAAAAAGACTGTAAATGTGCAACAGTGAAATCTATTAAGAACTTCGATATCGTTGCGTTAAATTGAAGATCGATTAAAATCGGAGAATCGATATTTTTTACCCAGCCCTACACGATATTACAGTTTTTTTCAGTATTTTTAATCAAATAAACACAGCCTTAATGAGCAGAAAAGTCTCCTTTAACTACCAACCAACAAACAAACATATACGACTTCTGAGTTCTGAGCAACAAAGGAAAAATAGCTCAAAATAATGTTTATGATTGTGCAGTTTTATAATGCAGCATTAGGGCTGGGCGATTAATCGAAAAATAATCGAAATCGACATTCAGAACCTATAATCGTTAAAATTTTTCCAGGAAGATTATTTCCCTTATAAATAGATAAAAAAATAGATATACTTTCCCTTTAAAAAACACAAGCGCTCCGTTCCGTTATTCCGCCGACATGTCGATGGAGAGCTTAAACAGTATTTATACAGTAAAAAGTATTTTTACAGGATATACAAGGGTAATTTTATTTAGAGGAGATACTGCTTATTTTCTACTTTTAATATGAAAAACATTGAAAATTATTTATTTTGTTTCCAATAGTGCAAGTTATTTATTTTCACTAATTTAAGAAAAATGTGACTTTTCGTTTTAAGCAATGCTTGCTTTAATTTCAGTTGTTCAACACTGATGTTCAATTAATAATCATAGATCGTAGATAGTGTGTTTCCTTCAATTATTTTAAAATCAAGTAATGCACCCTTCATCCAAAAATCTCTCGCTTGTAATATGTGAACATATTTACTGTACAAAACTTGTCAGTGAACTATGAGGGCAAAAAAATAATTATTATATAAATATAATTAAATATAATTTTATTAATAAATAAAATAATCGTTCATTAATCGTAATCGTGTTAAAATGTTCAATTAATCGAGATTTTGATTCTAAGCCAAATTGCCCAGCCCTATGCAGCATTGTTTTTATTTCAAAACTGAACAAAGCATTTTATATTTTTAAACTGTGGTTTTGAAAAGCACACTTGTGCATTGTCATGCTTTTGACATTGCCATGAAAGAATAAATAACTAAATAAATTAAACAGCCTGGTAATACCATTGTGCCATTTAAAAATAAAAAACACAAGGTAAGACCATGGAACATGTCCAAACAGTACTGTATAAGTTGGTGAGTTTTACTGGCACAAGGCAATCACGTTCATGAGTGTTTCCTTTACAACGGTAAAGTCAGTGCACTCTGCGCTGTGGAAAACTTCTTGTGTGTGTTCTCTGGTTTGGTGTGGCAGAGAGCCGGTTCATTGTGGTGCGTCTGGCAGAGCTTTATTGAGTTGGACAGGCGGCATTACAAGTCATTAAGAAACTCAATCTTAACATGACTCCTCACAGTCCAGCCGTCACACCCACTATAATGAATTTCAAACATGTTTCTAGACTTTCAATGTGATTCTGTGGTTTTGGGTGCTGGGTGAAGCAGGGAATGACTTTGAAAACAGCTGGAAAATTAGAGCCAATAAAGTTAGTGTTTCTTTTATCTGGATGATATTCAAACTTGGGATGATTTTTTGTATAAATTGGCATTTTTTTTCCAGATTGTGTCATTTTGATGAACTAGCATATTACTGCAGCACTTCAGTGTTGTTAGTATCAGTGATACACTATTACAGTGAGATTTTACTTAAGGGTTTTTAGTATTTCATAAAATGCTTTTTCAGACTAGTGGAAAGAAAACATCCAAAAGACACTGTTAAGGTTTATTTTATAGCACTTTATCTGTTTGTGTCAATAGATTTCAATTACAATACATTTTCTAAAGGCCGTTTTCTCCTACACTGAGCCATAAATCTCCACTTCAGTAGCACTTACACACACCAAACTATACATTTTTATTCCTGTCTATATTTTTAAGATTTTTACAGAGGGATTTGTTCATATATCTTTTGCTTGATTATATACAGCATTTTATTCCCCTTAAAAAAAATTGCAAAAAAATTTATTGTTTTCTATAATTATTTTCTGAATTATGGAGTGATTAAATGAGTAAAAACATTTGACTCTAATATGTCAAAAATATTAAACAACAATTTTGAAACTGTTTTGATTTATGTTCTAGAAATGTATGCACATTAGCACATATTTCATTAAATAATGCCTCATTTGCATATTTAAACCGAACATTTTAGAAAACGTGTAATACAAAAAATGTTTGCAATTATCAATGTAATCAACCAATTGGGTAAGGCAATAACTATTATTTTTTTTACCCTATTGACCTGCAGTGTTTTAGCAATTTTAGTGTCTGGTTTTGTCATGATTAGTAGTTTTTAAAATAAATCTATGTAGTCTTGATTAGGTTTTAGTTTTAAGATGATTTACTTTTAGTTATTAATACTTTAGTTCAAACTAAATGAAAATGAGAAATGTTGCCTTGACAATTAGGTGTTTTTTATTATTACTATTATTTTTATTATATTTTATTTCAAATAAAAACAATGTTTTTTATGGTTTTAGCTACGATAATAACCCTGGTGAACTTGCTGCCATGTTTGTGTAATTGTCTAAAGTGTGGACATGACGTGTTTTGAAAGCTGTGATGTGCCCAAAAACTTTCCACAGCTCGAGACCATTTTAAAACCACACGCTAAAAATATATTCATGAAGGAACCCAGACACCAAATCAACACATTAAAAATACTCCATTCTGTTCTGAAATACAAACACAGCACTGCATCATAAATCTGCACGATGAAGAATATTGTTTGCTATTTGCCCTTGTTTTCTAAGAATAAGTTATGGTTTAATTGTATTTATTTATTTAGATTGACCAAAAAAAGAACAAATAATCATAGCTCTCTTCAATGTTACATCAGAAACCAAATTAAATAAATTAAGCATGTTGGGAAGAATATTAACAGTAGGGGTGTGAACCTACAGTGGTCTTACGGTTCGGTTCGATTACGATTATCATGTCATCGATTCGGTTCAATACAATATCTCGATGCATCACGATGCATTGACGATGCACTGCATACTCAATTTTTCAATTTTACTTCAAATATATACAATTGTGTTAAACAGTCAGATATATGAACTGAAACTTTAATCTTACCTCCTCAAAGAAAACACACTTCTTGAGTGTATCAAACAAAACTAAAGTCTGGACACAGATGACAACAGCAACATTTAAAACAAATACACAAAAGTAAATACCCGGGCTTTGGTTTCGTTGTAGCGTTTGTAATGGGTGAAAATGTTGTGGCTCCTTTAAGAGCAGAGTTCCGTTCTGTGCACAGTCTGCAGCTATATGCCATGAGTACTGCATGTGTGCGGTTGCGATGGTTTTACTTCTAATTTCTGTTGCTCATTTAAGTTGTCTTCTTTTAATAAGTAACACTGTTGCCAGGAGAATCGGCGCGTTACAAGTTCCGGCATAATCTTTTCTGAAAAGTGTCAGCGTGAGCAGGGCCGTTTGAAGGAATTTGGGGGCCCCAAGCAAAATGGACATGGAGGCCCCCTGCACACACACAAAGGAACCACAGCATAGCCATACAGTTTTATAATAAAAAATAATGTTTTTTTTATTAATATAATCCATCTGTTCAGGTACAGAATGCATCACAGAGTGTCTGACACCTAGAAATTTGACAGGCACTACTGTATATAAAAAATTCTGAAATGTCCATGGGCAAAAGTGACTAGTATTTACACAGTTTGATGGGAATTCAGTAGTGATTTGCAGTTTTTTTCTAACAATATGACAGCACACACTTATCAGTTTAAACTCTGGGCTGTGCAGGATATCAGCTATAATTATAGAGCTTGTGGTACCTTGTGCTGAAGAGGAAACATCAGCACTGAGAAGTGATGCATCTGTTGATGTTGAGGATGAAGTTGATGGTGTAGCTGGGAAAATAATAATTAAAAAAAATGTGAAATTACCATTTCACTGTTAGCATATTGAAAGAGGTCACTTTTAACAGCTCAGCTCAGGTCAGTGAGAGAAATTCACTCTACCTTCATCAGTGGAGGTATCCTTAGGAAGAGCCTGAGGGCTGAGAAATTTAAGCAAAGCACCTTGAGGGAGAAAGAAAAGATGGTAACACTTTATAATAATAACAATCATTAATGGAAGGTAAATTGACAGTTAATTAATCTTTAGCTATGCATTTACTGAATGAGCACTGTGCAGCTGTTCGTCCGACTGTACTCTATTTTATTTTATTTTTCTAAACTGTTTTAATTATTCTTATTTCTTTTTATTATTTTAATTTCTTATATGTAAAGAACTTTGAATTGCCGTTGTGTATGAAATGTGCTATATAAATACACTTTTTACTGTTAACAAACAATGAAATTATAATTAAATGTTTACTGATTATTAGTAGAGCTGTGAGTCGACTACCAATGCTTAAAAACATCCCAAGCTAATGTTTGATGCACAGAATTTATTTTATGGTTTAGCATGCTATGCCACTTTCATCAAAACCTTTTACAAAGCTATAGCAATGTCATGTCATTAAATATGATAAACAGCGATTCTGGAACAGATCTGCGTCTTCCTTATCCCGTTAAAAACATATTACAGTATGTAACCATATTCCTCCGTTCAAAAAAAAAGTTGCTCTAACTGTTCGTTACAAGCAGCATTTGCTGTCAGGCAGGTAGCTTAGCTAACATAAATAAACATATTTCTGCTAGCCTACCTGCTGCAAAATTGCACCAAGACAAGTAGAGCTATTTTACATGTGTAATTTATCACTTACCACTGTTTTGTTTTTTCTTATCCTCCTCTTCCTTTCTCTTCTTTCTTTTTTGGCTTCCTGAAGCATAATTCCGCTTCATGACTGCCGAGGAAGTTTTGTATTTTGCCGGCAGCAGAGATCGCGTGGTTGGCTGGCTGCTGTCAGCGAGGGGGGCCCCCTTGAGGGGGATCCCGATAACACTGTCATTGCACTTTACTGCATTCACTATCAATGGGGCGCTCACACAGTTTGTCACTGCATTTTATTCTTAACCAGTCGTTGTCTTGGGGCCCCAGGCCAGCTCGGGGCCCCAAGCAATTGCTTGGTTTGCCTGCCTTGTCGCGACGGGCCTGAGCGTGAGGGAACCTTATATCGCGGCTCCACTGTATTTAACAGGTGGACGGGGTTTTCCACCACAGAAAAGGGCCGTATATCTTTTGCTATAAAAGCTGCCGCTATAGTCATTTTAAACTCGAAAAACTAAACCAAATACGATTTCAACCGAGAGGTACCGCTCAGATCTTATTTAATTGAAAAGAGGGAACGAATAGAGTCCTGCACGAGCCCAGCCTGAGACTCTCAGACCCGAGCCCCGTTCTGGTCCGACGATTTATCAGAAGAGTTCGTGCCAGGGGCGTAGCCACGGGTGTGCCAGGGTGTGCCGGTGCCACCCACAGTGGCAGCTGGCACACCCAAAATTAGATGCAGAATATTTCAATAATCGTAATAAACATGGGCGGCGATAAAGAGGGGCTAGCAACTGCTTCAGCACCCCGAAGAAAGACCAAAGCACACACACATTAAAAAGTGAAATAAAACAAAAACATTTGATTCATTACGCATGCATAACTCGTGCATTGCAATACAACGCAGACGCACTTTCGAAATGTCACTGCATTTTATTTAAAAAACGAAAAGGGCCACGTATGCCTCCCCTCGACTAAATATTGTTCTAGTCAACTACTCACACGTTTATATAAAATATATTAATATAATAACATAAGATTAATATAGTAACCTATACTCATCCTTTAATATAAAGCCCATTCTGCGTTCCATCGCGCGCATAAAGCTTGCATTGGCAAAAGTAATGATGAATGTGTTGGGGGGAAAGAAAACATTTTAATTATTTATTAATAAACTAGTTTTTTCTTCTCAGTCAGTGTCGGCTGAAAAAGATGAAAAGTTGAACTCTGAAAAGATGAAGTTACCGAATGCCGACGCTGCACTCGCCATCTCCACGAACGTGTCTTTAGGGGTGCGCGGGGCACAACCTACCACTTTTTGAAATTCTCAGTTTGTTTATATCCACGTGGAGTTCAGAGTATAATTTATCCACATTAATTTCACATTCGTGTAGTACAAATATGTCGCTTTGTTTCATAATTACAGTGTAAACGTTTTTCATTATTTACCTCAAAAGGAAGTAAGATGTTACAAAATCTGAGCGGCATCTGTTGTAACACGACCATATGACAGCTTTAAATGTTATCTGGAAGAATGAAAAAGTACACGACAAACTATAATATTTTGTCAATAAAATAATGGCGTTTTTAAAAGAATTTAAAATAATCGCATTTTGGAGTTTGACAGTGAACATATCGCAACCATGCACGACCCTGATCGCACAGCTGTACAGTATATTTCAAAACAATGTAGGCAAATAGAGGAAACATTTTTAGACATTCAGAAAAACACTCCATTCCCTCCATACACAGTTCTCATAGAACACGAGACGCATAAACGAGCCAAAATGCTTTATCTTGAAATAATAATTTCTGAACATTAAAAAGCAACTGTGTGTCAGTCTTTATTAACCTGTTTCTTGTGGTTTCTCATTAGAAACTAAAAGTAAATAGTGTAAACTCCATCGCTAATTTAATAAAATAGCATAGTTTAATATAGCTGGGCACATTAAAAAGCACTGACCATCTGCGACTTTGATTAAAATCAGGTTAGTGTTTCAGCCAGAAACTTACGGTAAAATAAATATTCAGCGATGTCTTCAAAAGACTTTTACATTTTCGCACACTTTTTCTCTTTATAGTGTTGCTATGTCAACTAGTAAATACCATAAATTTGGTTATGCTATGTGTGGAAATATTTAAACCACGTGTGTTACAATTAACCCTGCGTTAGATTGTGCTCACCCCTAATAGAGAAATGTTACCTTTCCATTGCGACAGAGATTTTTTTCTCGTTTAATATAGGCTACATTTCAAGCATTCTGTGGATTTCTTTGTGCTTTGTGAGGCAAGTAGCAGGTTCGATGCTGTGACGCGCTCCATTTTACGGAGACTTTCTACGATGACAAATCTTGTTTCTTTCCTCTATTTCACAAAAGCACAACCTTTTGGTGTTATCGTGAGTGTACTGAAATCAGAAAAAGTTATTTCAAAATTGTGCAGGCGCCTCCATATCATGCAGTAAGCGCGATAGGGTAATACATTTAAATAAGAACACAAAGTGCGTATTCATCTTAAAGAAGCAGCTGTGGGGATGCCCAAAACAGGACCGGTTATGTGGTACAATGGCGAATTCTCTTTCTTTCTTTCTGTAGCCTATACTTCGTACGTGAACAAGTAGGATAGGCCTACTTACAGATAGGCTAATAAATCCTCAAATCTTATATTACACTTAACCATATGTTTACAGAATAATTGCATTTATTTTCGCTAAATACTAAGCATCAAGTAGCCTATGTGACCCTTTAAACTTAATTTGTGTTAACGCCTAAGTGAAAAACTTATTTTGGCCAGTATAAATGCAACATGCAATATATATATTTTTTTGTCGGCTATTTTTTTTTGTCGGCTATTAATAATATCATGCTGATTGTGCAAATTGTATACAAACTTACGAATTAAAAAACAGCGGAGCGTGTGTCGCGAATAAAGTGATAATTAAATGAAAAGTCAAGTGTCGCGATTGGCAACCGCATTGCATATTTTGGCGGCCGGTCGGTGACCGTCACGGCAGTCTTGAGGAGCGAGAAAGCTCGGAAAATGGTTAAAAAAAAGACAGAAAGTGAATGCCTTTTGCAATTCGGAATCTAAAATGACGTTAGTATGGCGTGAAAAACATGAAATTCTGTCAGTGAGGGGGGAGTTGTAGGGACGCACGCTGGGCAAGACGAATAGGCTACAACCACTTATCTGGTAATTTTAATATGTAACTATCTGTATTGTTAGTAATACGAGTCAGATTTTTTTGCACATTCATCTTACAATAAATGTGGCACACCCAGTTTTTCTGATGCACACCCGAAAATATGTTTCTGGCTACGCTAGTGGTTCGTGCAGCAATTAAAATAGTTCAGTTTTGGATACTAATGGCAAAGTGGCTAGATTTCGTTTTGTTTCCTTTTTAAATTAATTTAGAAATATGTTTTGAACATTTTATGTTTGTTAAATTCAAGCTTTTGCTTTTTTAAAGTAATGACCTAACGAACAAGCGGCTAGCGGCAATGAGTTGAGCATGTTTGATAAATTTAGCCTTCTCAAATCAACACGACTTGAATTTAAAAAAGAGATAAATGTGCGCTGTTAGACGAATATCCAATCGTTTGTGTGGAGAGTGGCAGCTGACATGGAAGCTCAAACGCGATCACTTGCATTTTTTCTTAATAACAGTGGAAACCTAAAATACACAATTTTTGTTGATAAAGGTAAGAGTACTACATCCTTCAAAACTGCAAAAGGTCTACTATTATTTATGTGCACTCACAATATCAACAAACGGTGCTGAGCCAGATAGACGCGCTCAGTGCTTTTAGCCAGTCTTTTCAACCAAATACAAATAGCTAATGTTTCAGTCTTTTAAACGAATTACTAACAAAAAAATAAAGACATTTGTTAAATACACACTGATGTTTGTAAATTCGTTAAAAGTGTGTAAAGAAAGTGGCAATAATTCTTTCAGTTAAAATCTGAAGAATTATTTCATTCATACAGAGTACTCCCCTCATTAGCCCAACCCCCCTCCCTCCCGGAAAATCATGCAAGCCCCCTGGGTCGCGTGTTCTGGCACCGGGACTGAGTCCGTTATAATCGGTTATGGTCTATTACTGAACCGATACCGAACCGTCCTTGTCTGCATCGCGATGCATCGAAAAAACGATTAATTTTGACACCCCTAATTAACAGTGCTGGAATGTTTATTTTTGTGTCTTTTTTTTTTTTGTCCAGAAATTGTAATTCAGCCAAAAACGTCCTGAAGTTTTTGTTGTGTCTGAACGACATCCGTTTATTTGTCTGCTTTTGCATCTCCATTGTTTTCTCAGCGTATGTGACTTTCTGAACTTTCCAAGAACAAACTTTCCTTTCCTTTTCTTTCATTTGCTTTCCAAACCAAACAAACAAAATCAGTGTGCAATCAACAAAATCTAGTGCATTTAAAACGATATATTAAAGGGGTCATTGGATGCAAAACTCACTTTTAGATGTTGATTGAACATTAATTTGTGTTGGCAGTTTGTGTACACAACCCCCCTACAATGATAAAAATCCACCCATCTTTAAAAGTAATATCCCCTTTTTAAAATCAGCTCATTCTCAGCTTCTTGTCGGTGACGACACACAGACAGAGGCCACTCCCACGATAGTTGATTGACATGAGCGCCTTACCTTAGTCCCGCCCTCACCGAGCTCAAACAGTCCGACTCTAATCGCCATTGTGTGACTCAGGTGCAAGGGAAGACAAGAATGTCTCTGATTGAGCGATTGAGGTGTTCTGTTGTTGGATGTAATAATGAACACAGCAGTCGTCATTTACTGATCCGAGCCGCTGAAGACGCAGAGGATTAACGTTACTTTCATTTTTGAAAGGAAGGCGCCGATCCCGATCTACATATGCGTTTATGTTCGTGCAAATCATTTGTGACCCTGGACCACAAAACCAGTCATAAGGTTAAATTTTACAAAACTGAGATGTATACATCATATGAAAGCTCAATAAATAAGCTTTCTATTGATATATGATTTGTAAGGATAGGACAATATTTGGCCGAGATACATCTATTTGAAAATCTGGAATCTGAGGGTGCAAAAAAATCAAAATACTGAGAAAATCACCTTTAAAGATCTCCAAATTAAGTTCTTAACAATGCATATTACTAATCAAAAATTACTTTTTGATATATTTATAGTAGGCATTTTACAAAAAATCTTCATGGAACATGATCTTTACTTAATTTCCTAATGATTTTTGGCATAAAAGAAAAATCAATAATTTTGACCCATACAATGTATTTTTGACTATTGCTACAAATATACCCCAGCGACTTAAGACTGGTTTTGTGGTCCAGGGTCACATTTGTGATACAGCTTCACCCACAGAAGTGAGTATAAGGGTTTTTTATGCATCTTTGAAAATGGCCTTTCTTAATAATGTGCTAGTTAGCAAGTTTCACAGTTAAAAATGGCTAAATGCGGTAAAGTAAACATTACGGCTCATCATCCCATGGCAGAGGGGGGCGGAGTGAGCAGAGCTCATTAGCATTTAAGGAACATGCAACAGAATGGATCTCTTTAAAAAGGGCTGATTTTGACAAGGTAAAGAGTGTTTTTTACACTACCATAGGGATGGTTCGATACGTGTATCGGTACCGTTCGGTTCTCGGACAAATTCCAAATGGAAGTGATTATCCCTATCACCTTTGTGGGGGACTTAGGGCACGTGCATGTCATAATGTAGTCGTTTGCAATGCACTTGGCGAAGGGAGCGATGTAATTTCCTCATAATTATCTTCAGCTGGGATGTTTACGTGACAACACAGCATGGTCTCTGTCAGCAGATGTCGCTGTTTTAATGTCATTAATGTCTTTTTACTGTTAGCATAACTAAGCGAATCTGCTTAGTGCTGACAGACACGGGTGTGTTCGACTTGAAGCGGCGCTGCAGCGACCGATCTGTGTATGACATCAAAATACTGCGAAAGCGCTTGACAGCTGATGGTTCCATATTCTCGTTATAATCACTCTCGCGTTGCTCTGATGTCATAAACCGATCGGTGCCTGCAGCGCCGCTTCAAGTCAAACACACCCGTGTCTGTCAGCACTAAGCAGATTCGCTTAGTCCCCTCACAAAGGTGATAGGGATGATCACTTCCATTTGGAATTTGTCCGAGAACCGAACGGTACCGATACACGTATCGAACCATCCCTACACTACCATTGAGAAATTTTAACCAAAGATTTCTCATTAAGACCCTAAAGAATCATATCAACTTGTGGAAAATGGACATCCGATGACCCCTTTAAGCATTATTCAGCTTGAGAGTGTTTTGTACCATTATAAAATGTGTGATATGAACAGGTATGTAAACTGAATGTAAATTAAAACATTAAGATACTACAAGCAAAAACATTGTTTTTTTTTCATGAACTGATCAGTTTGGCTTTTGTATAATATGTTGTTTTAGCCTAGTGAAAAGAAAATATGCAAAATACATATTTCATTGTATCTCCACTTCGGCAGCACTTACATTTTTTTACAGTTTTATTCCTACCTACACTCATGATGCCATAGAATAACCCTTTTTTGTCTAAATGGTTCTATAAAGAACCTTTAACATCTGAACCTTTCTGTTTCACAAAAGGTTCTTTGTGGCGAAAGAAGGTTCTTCAGATTATAAAAAGGTAAGAAAGAGATGGCTTATTAAAAGAACCTTTGACTGAATGGTTCTTTATGGAACCAAAAATGGTTCTTCTATGGCATCGCTGTGAAGAACCTTTTAAAGCACCTTTATTTTTAAGAGTGTATATTGTGAAAGCTTTTACTGAAGCTTTTACATGTATAATCACCTGGTTTACAACATTTTATTTCTAAAAAAGGTATGCGTTTCTATCTGTTGACAGTATTCTCTGATTTATGGAGTGATAAAAAGAGGAATTTAAAACCCCTCTGTAAAAACCTATAACTCAAGTATATCAAGAAAATGAAACAGTGTTTTTTTTTAACCCAGCCTCATCCAATAACACTTTTTTGCAAATTTGAAATGTAATCAATTACTATTAGTAAATAATAATATTTTCCCTTTTCATGTGTTAGCACATTCGTTATGTGAAGTTTCCAAAGTCTGAGCAGTGAAAGTGACCCATCAGTCCCTGGTGTTTCAGAAGGATGTTTACTTATGAACAAAACATCTCAGAATTTCCAGTGGGCAAAATGAAATTTTGTCATTTTAACATGTTACTCATACAAACATTTACACAACATGTTGACTGCGGTCAGTCTTTGTGTTTCTTAGCAAACCACAGCATTTCAGCAACTGTGATTTACGCCTGAAATATAATTTCAAACTCTGCAAATCATTTCCATCTGCTCAAGTTGCCAAACATGTCCAGTATTTCCTGAACTCTCCTCACCTTTTGGTTTTGATTAAAGCACGCGTCTCTTACAATCCTGAGAATGTCATGTATGAGCGGGAAAATATGGCAAACGTGCTTCAGATGATCACTATGAACTCCAGCTCAACATGAAATAAAGTCTGACCCTTTTTCTGATCTCATTTCAAGTTAAACTTGACTCCAGCCTTTTTCTTGATCCAACCAATTCCCAATAGACAATCAAGCCTGGACCTGCATTTGAATCTCATTGAGCATCCTTTTTTAACTCATAAATAAATCAGATTTTGCAAGAAAAAATTGTTTTGAACTGCATTTCAATTTGACTAAGTGTCTTTCTCAGGGGAACCAGGCTGAGTCTACAGTACAGCCCAAAACTGAATCCACTGAACCACATAATTTAATCTATTTTCAGGAAAAATCTGACAAGCACCATTCAGAGTTCTGCACTAAATAATATGTATCCAAAACATGCAATTTTTGTCTGCATGGAATATTTGGATGATCTAAACCAAGGGTCACCAAACTTGATCCTGCAGAGTTTAGCTCCAACTTGCCTCAACACAGCTGCCTGGAAGTTTCAAGTATACCTATTAAGACCTTGATTAGCTGGTTCAGGTGTGTTTGATTAGGGTTGGAGCTAAACTCTGTAGGGACACCGGCCCTCCAGGACCGAGTGTGGTGACCCCTGATCTAAACGATTGGTCAGAAGTTTGGAATAATTAAGATTTTTAAGCTCATCAAAATAGAGTAAAAACAGTAAAATTGTGAAATATTTTTTACAATTTAAAATAGGTGTTTTCTATGTGAATATATGTTCAAAATAGTGTTGTCAAAAGTCCCGGTACTTCGGTACCAAGTCGGTACTAAAAAAATTTAAACGTTACGGTACCAGGTTTTCTTAAGTACCGGTGGTACCGACTATCCGGTCAACCCGGTTCTTGATACGCTATACAAAAGGTGCGCTCTCACGCACTGCACAGTTGCGCTCTATTCAGCGGTGCTGCTGATGCCGCGGCTCTGACTCCACTTGTTGACAAAGAAGAGCCAGGCTTGCTCCAAATATTTTGGATTTTGCGGCTGAACAAGGCGAACATCATAGATCATCAAAAAACTATTTGCAAAAGATGTCGTCTAGGTTCTCTCGAAAGGAGGAAACACATCAAACTTAAAACACCTCAAAGATCGACTCCGGGATCAAATGAAAGAGTTCAAGTAAGGTAAGTTTCATTTTAATTTCATATTTAGAGCATTATTGCATATTTTAATTTGAATGTCAGACTGAAATAAACATCACCGTTTGTGTAGTGAATCGTTAGCATAAGCGCGGCTAACGCTAATATGCTGGGCCTAGAATGAATTTGAAACAACGATCCTATAACTTTTGTTAGAGTAAAAAAAATAAGGACATGATGTATTTACTATTTTTTACACAAATGACATGTGTATCCAAAATATATGTGTTAGAGAATGTACAAATGTGTCGTTAACAATGTGTATGTCCTTAATATGAGTCTGTCAGAAAACATTCTAGGCTTATTCTTGACTGGATAAATATGAATGCAGTTTGGATTGAATAAAAGTACAATCAAATAAAACACGTTTTATCCCCGGTTTAGTTAGGTAATACTTTAAAATAAGATCAAATTCATGCATCATCTAACATAAACTTAAAGTAAGTGAAACATATTTTTACAACATTAATTCATGTTTGTGAATGTTATTTAATACAAAAAGACATGATCATGTTTGTTCATGTTTAACAGATTAATATGATTTTATGCATTAGTAAATGTTGAAATTAGCCTAACCTCACTAAGAATAATTGCCATGTAATGTTAACTACTGTTTACTGTTAGGCAATGTTATCTAACAAATGAAAATTGTAAAGTGTTTTTAATACTGCAGTTTTCATCTGTGATAGACACTTGTCTTAATATATGTAATCTTATCTTAATTTATTATAACAGCTGTTTTTACTGAAAATTCATATTTTGCTGGTGTCAATTATCTAATGTTGCATCTGGTCAGACTTAGGCCATGGCTTTACTTAAGTATATTATATTTCTTTTTACAGTTGCAGATTAAGGAAGATTATGAAAGACCCCAGCGAACTCTAAAACAGACAACAGTACAGATGTTTTTCAGCAACAGCAGCAGAAATATGACAAAAAGTTTTGGGTGAAGCTTGTTTACATTTTTTATGCCTGTAATTTATTTAGATGTTATTTCATTACTAAAATGTTTACAAATACTTTTTTTAACCTGTGAAAAAACTTTTAACAAAATTTTACATTAGTATAAAGAATGGCACTGTTTTTTGTACATTTTATTTTCTTTTTTAATAAAAAATAGTGTGTTGCTCAATTAATATGTTATTGTGTTTTGCTTTGGTACCGAAATTGGTACCGAGAACCGTGGATTTTCAATGGTATTGGTACCGAATACTGAAATTTTGGTACCGTGACAACACTAGTTCAAAATCTAATTTATTCCTGTGATCAAAGCTGAATTTTCAGCATCATTACTCCAGTATTCATTGTCACATGATTCTTCATAAATCATTCAAATATGCTGATTTGCTGCTCAAGAATTTGATTTTTATCTATGTTGAAAACAGTTGTTCTGATGGACGTTGTTGTGGAAATAAATATACTTTTAAAGCAAGGATGCATTTAATTATTTATTCACTCTATATCCAGCCAAACTTACTTACAACAAACTTTACTTCTTGACTTTCTGGTCAAACTGACATAAGTTAATTTTTGTTCAAAATTGGATTAAAAATGTCTGTTCCCTTCCGGAGGGAACTCTACGCTGCGTCCTGGTGGACACTTTGGGAACTGCCTTCAGCATGACCGGTTCTGAAACAAGCTATAGAACAACGACAGTGAACTTGACACTGTCCGGCGCCAGCCTATGACATCATCAACAGGCGCCTGCTAGTATTAAAGCAGGTGCCTGAGAGCACAACACCATCTTTTTGTCTTCAGATTCCTCTGTTCTAAACGAGTGAGTACAGCGATGCCTAGAGTAAAACTGTTTAGGAAGTGTGCGGATCCGTGTCAGAGTCATCTGACACCTGATGATGCACACGACCTCTGTTTGGTGTGTTTAGGTGTAAGAGCACGCGCGCTCTGCTCTAGAAAGAGCGGAGCGCGTTCATTGTGAGAGTTTCACTTTGAAGAAACTCCGTTCTCGTCCGTCTCTTTTCTCGAGGGAATTGGGACATCCATCCGCCCCATGCGGCTTGGGTCCCGTGGCGGCTGAGATCGCGGGGATCACAGGTGGAGCTGGCTGACGAGCTTGAGAGAGCGTTTAATCTCTCGCGCACGTCAGCCGGAGACGAGAATGCGCTGCTAGCGGAGGCTGTGTTGTCTCTCACATCCTCCGGTCCTGCAGCGAGTGCTCTTTTGGCTTCAAGCCAGGGCGAGCAGGAGGTTGAAATGGAACAAGATGAGCTCTTTTTGAGCCCATGCAGCCTCCTTGCCCCGCATATGAAGAGTTGATGTCTGTTATGGACCGCGCGGCTACCCCTTCTGTGGAAGCCCGCCAGGGAAAAGGCCGCCCTAGGCAGACTAGACGAGCGGCTTCTTCCCGGCCATGACAAAGCCAACTCCTGTGAGCCTCCCATTCCTTCCTGATCTGCATAAGAGATCGAGAGGGAATGGGACAGGCCATATTCAGCCCGCATTCACAGGCATCAGCATGTGAATCATGCTGATGTCGAGGGAATGCATGGGCGCGGATATGTGACGATGCCTCTCACTGAGTAGACGTTTGCGAACTATCTCTCAGAGCGAGGGACATCGACCCTGAAGGCTCCAAAGGCACATATGCGGCAGTGGGTCAGGCCGGTGCTCCTCTGCACACGATGGTAGTGTTGCAGAGGCGTACCAGGCTGATCTGCTGAAAGATCTGGACCGAGCCCCGGGGCTTTGCATCCCTCGCCGGTCCACGCCTCCACCTGAACACCGGGGGAAACCAGGCCCGTCCTGGTCCAAGGGCCAGAGACGAGGCCAGGTCGTCAGTGTGGGGCTACCCGCCCCTCCTTTTTCCCTCACCAAAGACTCTAGGGCTGGGCCAATGATGAGATTGAGGCCGGTATGTGAACAGTAAAGACACTTTAATAAAATATTCAAGCGTGTATGTGTATGTTTTCTTTTGTCTACCAGCTCCGCTTGGGTGATTGCTATTGCAGTTTTCGAGCTCCTCTTGAGTTCTACTGCCACCAAGTGCCGAGTGTAGCCAGGTCTCCCCTCGTTTTATAAAAGAAAACAGTGTGTAGAGACCTCCACTCGTAGAAATCCCCTCGTGGGTTAAGCGTTGTCAGGCTTTGAAACCTCCGCTAGAGTGAGCTTGGTATAGACATGATCCAACATACATATACATGTGAGAATATGTAAAAAAAAAAAAAAAAAAAACCCTCTTGAGCGTTGTCAAGCTGCTTCAAGCGAGAAATCGCTCTGCTGAAGCCTCCGCTCACTCAAACCCTGCTAAGAGTAATACTCTTCTTGCATGAGTGTAGTCAGGTACCTTCCCTGTGTATTTTCATATACACATATGTGAGACCTCCACTCCTAGGAGTTTGTGTACTAGGGTGAATAGAGCGTCGTCAAGGCTCCCTCTCTGAGAGAGAGATGTTTTACTGAAGCCTCCGCTCTCTTTAAAAAGCCTCGCTTTGAAGTAGAAATCTTATATATTTGGCTGTCAGGCCCCATTCTGGGCCTCGCTAAGTTACCTTCTGGCATTGTGACCCATCCGCCAGAATTGAGTGTAGCAGGCCTAGGAGGCCTCCTCTCTGTGAAGTCCTCTGTAAAGAGAGACATATAAAGATAATACTTCTTAGCGCTGAATGTAGCCAGGTCATTCTTAGACCTCCATTCATGAGAGCTTTTTACTGGGTCGAGTGTTGCTAGGCTCCCTCTATGTGAGGTGTTTCTGTTAAGCCTCCACTTCCCAGAAATACAGGCCGGGAAAACACAAGGTTAAGGCAGCTTGTGAATTCTTTTCGTGGACCTGTCACTACAAGCGTTGAGTGTAGTAAGGCCTCCCTTCCTTGAGAAGGCGTGTATACCAAGGCCTCCACTCGATAGAGCTTCCTCAGTTGAGCGTCGTCAGGCTTGTTACGTTCGAGAGAGCTTGTAACCATTAAAGCCTCCCTCACTGAAAGCTCCGCTTCCGGGTTCTGCTATCGCCCGGGAATAATACAGGTGTCTTCCTCGCGAAACGCTTAGAGCACCTTCTTAAAACCACGTTAGTGGTGTCTGCTCACACAACGGTTTTGAGCATTCCCTAAAATCCACACGAGTGGTAAGTGCACTACAAAAATAGGCCCTTTACTAAAATCCATATTTATGGTAAGGATCCCTCCCGTAAAGGCAGGGTCCTTCTTCAAATCCCTCACGGGTTGGACCACGCAGGATAATCCTCCGTGCCCATTCTTCGAGTTGGTTCCAAAACCTTTAAGTTTTTTCAACTCCTTTGATAAGCACAGTGTAATAGGTCTCCCCTCTGTCACAGCCAACAGTACTGAGACCTTCACTCTCACAGTTATAGCAGCTAGCAGGCCCATGAGTGCCTCGCTGACTATTTTTTGGGGGAAGTGCAGTCTTCCACTCACCAAAAACTAGTGTTGTAGGCTTCTCTCCCTGGAGATGTAGTCTCGGAGCCTCCACTACACAGAGCTAGATGATAAATGAGAATTTTTCATTATTGGCGCTGACTGTGAGTATCTGCCTTTTCTTGAGCGTCGAGTGTAGTCAGGCCTCCCCTCGCCTAGAGCGTTTTCCTGAGGCCTCCACTCTGAAGAGTTTCCCTAGGGAGAGCGTCGTAGGCCTCCTCTCGTTTTAGAGAGTCTTTCTGCTGAAGCCTCCCCTCTCCAGAAGCTCCGCTTTCAGGCTCTGCTATCGCCTAGAGACTGCAATTCTGGTGATCCTCGCTATGCTCAGGGCACCCATTCAAAACCACATTTGTGGTGTTTGCTCACGCAAGTCCTTGAGCACTCGCTAAAATCCACGTGAGTGGTAAGTGCACTACTTAGGCACTTCACTAAAATCCACACTTATGGTAAGGTTCCTCCCGTAAAGGCAGGTTCCTTTCTGAAATCCTATACGGTGTGGACCACGCAGGGCATTCCTCCGTGTCCATCTTCTGAGTTGGTTTTTTTTCAAAAACCTTTTAGTTTTCCAACTCCAATCCAGATAGCACTGCTAGCAGGATTGAGTGTCGACGCCTTTCAGGCCTCCACTCTCCAGAAGAGCTCCAAAACGAAGGTAATTCTGTCACACAGGCTAGTCAGCCTCGCGGATGACCTTCAGGATTAGAGTGTAGATAGGTCATAAGACCTCCACTCTCAGAGTTCTTCTTTGCTAAGCACAGAGGTGTGTTAGGCTCCCTCCTTGAAAGCCTCCACTCTCCAGACTCCACTCAGGTAGTACTGTCGCATGGGCTATTCAGCCTCGATGAACACCTGCAGTGTTGAAGTGCAGTAGGTCATGGGACCTCCACTCTTAGAGTCCTTCTGCTGCTGACTACCATCAGCTATTAGAGTCTGCCACTCTCCAGACTCACTCAGAATCCTTCGTTGCCTCCAGAGATTCACTAGAAATAGGCAGTCCGACTGCACAGGCTATTCAGCCTCGCGGACCACCTCTAGTATTGGGTGTAGATAGGTCACAGACCTCCATCCTTAAAGTCGTCCTCTGCTGGGTGCAGAGTGGTACCAGGCTTCTTTCTTACCAAAGCCGCCACTTTGCAGAAACTCCACTCAGGTAGTTCTGCTGCACAGGCTATTCAGTCTCGCTGACTACCCTCAGTGTTGAAGTGAAGTGGGTCGCGAGACCCCCACTTTTAGAGTTTTCCTTTGCAAGACACAGAGTGCTTTTCTGGCTTCCTTTGAAGCAGTCACTCCTCTGAACTCCCTGTAGGTAGTTCTGCTGCACAGGCTACTCAGCCTCACTGACTACCCCCAGGTTTTGAGTGTAGAGGTGCCACGGCACCCCCATTCTTAGAGTTGCACTCTGGAAGGCACAGAGTGTGGCCAGGCTTCCTTTCGGCGAAGCCTCCACTCCTCAGAAAATCTCCACTTAGACAGGCCTGTTGCACAGGCTATTCAGCCTCACAGACCATCGTCAGTGTCAAGTGTAGTTAGGTCATGAGACCTCCACTCTGTAGATTCCCTCTGAGCAGAAGCTCCACTCGGGTAGTTCTGGTTGCACAGGCTATTCAGCCTCACTGAATACCCCCAGTGTCGAGTATAGCCACCTATACCTGTTAGCACTGAATGTTGTCAGGTCCCTAGAGCAGACATTTCGCTCTGCTGAGACCTCCATTCCCTAAACTCCGCCCCTTATGGTCAGGGCGTTTATGAGCTCCTTCACTTAGAGAGCTAAGTGTAGTAGGCTTCCTCTAGGCCTCCACGCTTGAGAGTTGCGTGCACAGGTAGCCGAGCTAGCCGTGGCAGGTCACTGGGCCCCAGCGACTCTCGCTGAAGCAGGGGTGATTTTCCTTCTTGACTCCTCATTCAGTCAGTTTGATCACTTATCCCTCGGCATGGCGGCGTTGGTATAAACGTTCCCAAAGTGTCCACCAGGACGCAGCGTAGAGTTCCCTCCGGAAGGGAACGTCTAGGTTACGTATATAACCCCTGTTCCCTGAGGACAGGGAACGAGACGCTGCGTCTCGATGCCATGCCTCGGGCCCTGCACAGACCTCCGTCAGACAAAAAGATGGTGTTGTGCTCTCAGGCACCTGCTTTTATACTGTTGATGATGTCATAGGCTGGCGCCGGACAGTGTCAAGTTCACTGTCGTTGTTCTATAGCTTGTTTCAGAACCGGTCATGCTGAAGGCAGTTCCCAAAGTGTCCACCAGGACGCAGCGTCTCGTTCCCTGTCCTCAGGGAACAGGGGTTACATACGTAACCTAGACGTTTTTATGCCAAACAGACATCCTCATTTGACAACAGTACATCACATTGCTGTTTAAAATGTTTATCACTGCAATAATGTTTTCTGTTAAAAATCTGTAGTACACACTATGTATGCAGCATGTAAGGATTCCCTTCTGAACACAGCAAACGAAATGTAATTACTTCAGAAAGCAATGATAATGAGGCACTATTAGAGATCCATTAGCAGTATAGTGTGATTTACATTAGCAATGTCTGACAGCTGCATATTCTCAAAAGAGCAATAAAACCACTAACGTACAGTAAGTGTTTGGTAAGTGCTAAATGACGCTCTCATTCAGGCCTATGAGACACTTCTGAGATGTGATTTTAATCTTGAGGTCCGTAAACTAACAGCTCAGCCTTAATAATGGTTTTGTGGTGTCCATTGAGATTTTTAATGGAAACATCATTGGAATTGATTCAAATAAGCATCGAATCTTATTGGATTCAGACCCGCACTCAAAGCAAACACTGACAGCCTTCCCATCAGAGCTGAACTTTCATCTTAAAGACTATAAAGTTTAAAATTTCAGCAAACAACAATATGATTCTATTATACCTTTTAGGCATTTGTTGGACTGTTGGATTGTTAATCATTGACCCAGATGTTTTATAGAGGAAAAGATTTTAAGTATTTCCCAACAAAACGTTTTGCTAATGTTACCATTAAATTAAGAAAACATTGTTCTCAATGTTCTCAGAACATACAGTTTTTTAAATGTTTTGAAAAAGTTTCTTGGTGAATGTTAAGGGGAGACACTGCAGGCAGAAAGGCTGTTTTTTCATGCATCTATCAAGTTTGAGAATTTGGTCTTTTTGGTTTTTCGTAAAGTGTTTTTTCAGTCTAGTGGAAAGAAAACACTGTTGTTTCTTTTTTGGCACTTTTCCCATTTGTGTCAATAAATTTCAATTACAATGCCTATTTTTTAAGGCTGTTTTCTCAAAATGAGTTTTTTCTCCTACACTGAGCCATAAATCTCAACTTCAGTAACACTTACACACACCAAATGTTTTTTACGGATTTGTTCATATATAATTTGCTTGATTTTATACATTTTATTTCCCCAAAAATGACTAAATATAGTGTTTTCTGTCTGTTCTAATTTTTTTTAATTATGTTGTGATGAAATGAGATATTCCCTCTGTAAAGACTTTTGACTCTAATGTCAAAAAAATTAAACAAGAATTTTGAAACTGACTTCATCCAGTGTTTAGATTTTTGCTTTAGAAATGTATGCACATTAGTGCATATTTCATTAAATAATGCATCATTTGCATATTTACCTAACATTTGTAAAAAAAAAAAAAAAAAAAAAAAAATTGCAATTATCAAAGTAATCAATAAAGGTGATAACTATTAGTTAATTTTTTTCTACCCTATTCACCTGCAGTGTCTCACCTTGAACATTCCATTTTATCATTCCGATATGCTACTTTAGAATTTTTTAATTTTAGCAATATTATATAAATACATTCCAAAGTTCCATAAACGTTTAGAATATTGCATAGATAATGTTTTTGGGCTAAAGATTTGAGAACATTATTAAAAACCAGATAACTTCGAATGAACGTTCTGTTAACATTACTTGATGAACGATTTTAAAAAATGTGAAAATTTTGAAAAAAAACCTTTCCTTTTTGCCACGTAATATAATCAGCTTTATTGTGCTTGTCTGTTATCATCAAGAACATAAAGAAACTATTTTTACTAATCTCACCACCACAATTTTGGACTGTATAGGTTTCTTACTGAAATGGAATTGGAATTGAATTGGAATGTCAGGAAACAGAATTGAAATCAAATAAATTCCACTAAATTCCACTTGAGTTGCTAAATAAAATAATGTGACTTGATTTGCATACTAGTTTCAGTAAATTAAATATTGTAAATCACATAAACAACAAACATATAAAAGAAATACAAACTGTATGTTTAGTATGTTAAGCATGATCATTTCACATTCCAAATTTCAGGAAATGATGATAATTCGATGCAAAAAAAGTGAATGAAATACAAAAAATATAAAACGGCAAATGGTAAATTGAATTTTGCCACAGATTCCTCACTATTTTCACCCCCATAATGATGTCAGCAGCAGCTGGGATGTTGGTTGAATTTATAAACACACTTTAACAAGGTCACAAACTAATCTCTCTGATTCAGAAGAAAGGAACTGCTAATCAAGATTAAACCCATTAAAGAAAGACTTGAGGGGTCAAAGACACCCTTAGACTCTCTTATCTGTCTGTATCTTGACCAATAAAGGGAAATATGCTGTGGTGTATATTTGTTCAAATCTAGGAGGCTGTTTCTGAGTTTTCCAGTAAAACAGGAGGGAAAAGCCGGAGGGTGGAGATCAGGTCTGACATCACAGTAACATGGATCTCCCACTCTTTTAAAAGTCAGGCCGTGCCGTGAGCTCACTAAAGCACGCCACACAGGAAAACTGCACATCCGCGGGAGAAGCCACACATCTGGATCTGCTTTGTTGAAAGAGTGAGGTATGTACACCCCTGTTTGAATGAAAAAAACATGTGTAGAGTTTAAGTTTGCCAAACAGTGTGTAATTTTAAACTGAATTCAACTACTGCGCTGGATAACTTAAATTATTGTGCTTTAATTTCGATTAGATCAAATGATTAAGAGCCAAAAAAGAAACTATTACAACATGTTTGCTCAAAGGAATGTTCTGAAACAACATGTTCTGCTTCTACTGAAGTGGAAAAACAGAGAGGAGAAAAAGCTAAAGAGAAAAGGCAAAAGCAAGAGAAGTTTTAGCTTTTTAAATTCAGTTTGAAAGTGCATTAAATGTTTGGCAGATTTTTCTAAACTTATTAATCAAACGGTACCTTATTGTCAGGTTTATCTGTATCATTTTAAATGCCGCTTCATGTTCCTTTTTCACTTTTTAAATGCTTTTTTGATACATTTGCATTATGCAAATCAACAGTGAAGCGCTAAATAATGACGGCATGTATGTTTGCAAACAACTATAATGTAAAATGCTCAAGCGGCTGACTGTTGCTGTTTTCCTCATTAGTGAAAACTTGTAAGCATCCATTTAAAATGTACATATGCACAATAACTAACTAGTAAGAAAATGCACTGAATTGATCAAACGTGACAGTAAATACATTTATAATGTTACAAAAGATTTCTATTTCAAATAAATGCTGTTCTTTCAAACTTCCTATTCATCAAAGAATCTTGAAAAATAAAGAATCCACAAAAATATTGAGCCGTTTTCAACACTGATAATAATCTTAATTTTTTCTTGAGCAGCAAATACGCATATCAATGACTTCTGAACGATTGTGTGACACTGAAGACTGGAGTATTGATGCTGAAAATTCATCTTTGATCACAGGAATAAATTACATTTGAACAGATATTTACATAGAAAACAGCTGTTTTAAAGTGTAATAATAAATCACTGTTTTTAATGTACTTTTGATCAAATAAATGATGAGCAGAAAAGACTTAAAATAGTGTATATTCGTTCAAGCATGAATTGCAGTACCTTAATTCACATCCTGAGATAAACAGACACAAATAGGATGAGTGCTGAGGCCAGCTGCACTAACTTATGCTGCGTCCAATTCACCTACTTATATTATGCTACTTATGAGTGTGTAACTGAATAGCAGGCAAGCTTTAGTAGGCATACTATATTAGCTGCATCTTTAATGGAGACTCTGTTGCTTAGTTACGTGCATCCTGTCACTGTTTAAACTGCCCTGTCAATCATCTTATCACAGTTAACATCATCCACATTTCATTTAATTTGATTTTCTACCATATTGGAGAGAAATGAAGATGCAGCCCCCGTTCTTTCGTGCCGAGAACTCTGCTCATGTGTTTGCGTTAATAACCAAACCTAGCATTATAAAAGTTCACAATGTTGCTGCAGATTAATTATAACGTGGATAAACTTATAAATTAAATATTTTTTCGACATTGAATATTTTTAACTCAAACCCTTTTCTCTACCTGGTTTGTAGTTTAACACTTTTTATGGGTGTTTGTGGTTCTAATCGAATCCTCATCCAAACGATATCGGCAGTTTATTTTTATGTGTGTCTGCCACTTTAAAGGAACACTCAATTTTTTTGGAAATAGGCTCATTCTCCAACTCCACCAAAGTTAATAAGTTGAGTTTTACCGTTTTGAAACCCATTCAGCCGTTCTCCTGTTCTGGCGATTTCACTTTTAGCATAGTTTAGCATAGATCATTGAATCCTATAAGACCAATAGCATCGCGTTCAAAAATGACCAACGAGTTTCAATATTTGTCCTGTTTATAACTGGACTCTTCTGTATTTATATCGTGTATTAATACCGGTGGAAAACATAAAGCTGCACGGAAACTCGTTGGTCATTTTTGAACGCGATGCTATTGGTCTAATAGGATTCAATGATCTATGCTAAGCAATGCTAAAAGCTTTGCTGATATTGCCAGAACAGGAGAATGGCTGAATTCAAAACGGTAAAACTCAACTTATTAACTCGGGGGGGGGGGGTGTTGGAGAATGAGCCTGTTTCCAAAAAAGTGGAGTGTTCCTTTAAATTCTAGAGCTCATTATAGCAGGATGGATTCTAATTGGGTGTCAATGTTTTTATTGTTCATCAGCTGGAAAAAAACATTATGAAAGTGATTCCATAGATATCACTTCTCTGTGTCTTCATCGTTATAGTTGTGGTGTGCATTCTGCTATTCTTTAATACTGAGATTGATTTTTAGAACTATATCTTTATCGTTATCTCTATAGTTGTCATACCGGAAGTAGTAGACCTTCTGGGAATCTTTGGCATTCTTTTTTAAACATTCTATTTGGAACATACTAATTCTATTTTCAAATACTATTAAGGACAGATAGCATGTGAATTGGAACACCTCTATGTTAAGACAGTCTTAAGAACTTCTCTGACCAACTAGCAACTAGATAAAGGGTTTTCAGTCTTGTTTTTTGGATTTAATGACTTTTTAAGGAAACAAATAAAAAATTATGAAAATATTAAAGATAGGGTAGGTGATTTCGGTAAGGCTAGCAATAACAAGCAATGCATTTAATAAAGACACCAATAGCAGGACAAATTAAAAATGTAAATATGTTTAGGCATTGTGGTAGTAATAACTGGCTGTTTTCATAGCCATTAAAAAAAATAGCCAGTGAATTTTAATCACATCACCGGCCATTGGCAGGTGTACCAAAAAGTTAGTTTGAGGCCCCGGTTGAGAGACGGCGTTGGTGGAGGATTGAATGCAATGCTGTCAAGATTACCTCATGTCTCATTCACTGCTGAGAAAACATTACTGTACAAAGAGCATAATATTACAAAAAATATTGCTGGAAGGTGATGTTGATGTCATGTCTGTGTTTTAAGGCCCTACGCAAATAAGTAGACCAGTTAACTTAGTAATTGCCATCAGGATGTGAAGAGACTTTTCAACCAGCATAAAAAATAAAAGTTTTGGAACCAAATAACCTTCCCTGCCTTTAAATAAAAAAACTGGATGACCCACTTGTAAGACTAGCCCAGTTTCTGCGATTAGTAAGTCTGACTACAAATATTAAATCATCTGACTAACTGATCAAAAGAAAAAAAAAAATCCATAAATATTCCATGTAAGTTTGTTCATTTCCTTCCCCTGATGCTTTTCCACCTAATCAGCAGCCTGACAGACAGTTTCCTTAATCACACTGGAAATATTATGCAACCGCACAATGCTTTCATACCGTAGGATGCCACTTCCAAAATTCCAGGAGTTACTCACCCACAAGCCATTCCAAACCACTATGACTTACTTAGGTGAAAACATGAAATGCTGCTCTTTTCAGTACAATGAAAGCAAGCCATATTGGTTTCACTGCAAAAAAAAAAGGCTCATCTTACTTATTATTTGTGTCTTGCATAGTCAGAATATCTAAAAATTAAGATGCTTTTACTAGAACATATTTAGTCTTTCTAAAGTAGTTTCCAGAGGTAAAAAACTAAATTAAGTGCAATTTTACTTGTTTCCAGGGGGTGAAAAACTTAAATGCATTTTGCTTCAAACAAGACTATATATCTTATGTCATTTTGCTTATCTAGTAAATGCATCTTAAATGTAAGAATTTTTAGATATTTTGTCAACAAGACAAAAATACTAAGTAAGATAGGCCTTTTTTGCAATATTGAAATGACATGCTCACAGTCTTTTGGGTGCATTTTCAAGTGAACTATTCCTTTACCAAACCAGATTGCATTTAATCAATAAATGCAATAAAACAGTAAAATATTACTGCAACTGTCTTCTATGTGATGTTAAAATAGCTGTTATTAAAGCTGAATTTTCAGCATCATTACTCTAGTCTTCAGTGTCACATGATCCTTCAGAAATCATTCTAATATGCTGATTTGCTGCTCAGGAAACATTTTTGATTGTTATTGGTGTTGAAAACAGTTGTGCTGCCCAATATTTTGGTTTTAAACTGTCATAAATGATCTTTCAAATGTTGGGGGTAACAAAAAAAAAATGAAATTAATGCTTTTACTAACACTTTTATTCAAAGTGGCGCCATTTAATACTAAAAAAGATTATTTTGAACTTTTTATTAAATCCTAAAAACAACATGTATGATGGTTTCCACGCAAATTGTTTTCAACATTGATAATAATCAGAAATGTTTCTTCAGCTTTGATCGCAGAAATAAATAACATTTTAACAATATTCATATAGAAAACAGGGGTATAAACCCTAGACCCAGTGTGTAACAGTTGGGGGTTCGTCCGGGATTTGAACCCCACGGGAGAATCACACTCCTAGAAAATGTTTAAGTCTAATAATGTTTCACAATATTACGAATTTTACAGTAATTTTAAATAAATATATGCAGGATTGATGAGCAAAAGAGACTATATTAAAAAATGTTACAAATGTATAAACTGACATTAAACATCTTAATTGATGAACTGCCTTTGACTGAAAATTGTTTACTGTTGTCTTTTTGCATTATTAACACACTTTTTTTCCTATTTAATACTGCAAAGCTGCTTTGACACAATCAAAAGTGTTATATAAATAAAGGTGACTTGACTTGACTTGATCTCTCCACAGATATCAGCAGAAACATGGACCACAAAATACAAGTAACAACATCGTCCATCCTTTCCACAATCCCTACGACTGTCCCCACCAACAACCTCACCAACAACACCCAGTGTCCGCATTGGGAAGTGTGGGACTGGTTGTACATCATGCAGCCTGCGTATATGTTCATCATCTGCGTGCTGGGAGTCCTGGGAAATGTCTTCGTCCTGCTGGTCTTCGGCCTGCATAAGAAAGCATGTACGGTGGCCGAAATCTACTTGGGGAACCTGGCGGCCGCCGACCTCCTGTTGGTCTTGTGTTTGCCGTTCTGGGCCATAAACATCGCCGATGGGTTTAATTGGCGATTCGGCTCGCTCATGTGCCGACTAGTCAACACAGGCATCAGAATGAACACGTTTTGTAGTATTTACTTACTAGTGTTGGTTAGCGCTGACCGATACGTCGCACTCGTGCATGCCTTGTCGCGTGGTAGAATGAGACGACCGCGTTACGCCAAGATCAATTGCATTGCCGTTTGGTTTTTAGGAATAATCTTCAACATCCCAACGCTTCATTTCCGGAACGTTCAATTCATCCCGGAGCTGAACATCACGGCTTGTATTCTCAACTATCCGAACACCCACGTTGGTCTCGCTTGTGATATTCTTCTCATCTTGCTAGGCTTCATCGTCCCATTTTTGGTGATCTCCTACTGCACGCTGAAGATCATCCGAGCCTTACACGAGCAGGTCGTCGACCGCTTCAATGCGGAAAACACTGAAAGGAAAGCCACCGTCTTGGTGCTGGTGGTGCTGGTGGTGTTTCTCTTGTGTTGGGTGCCCTTCCACCTCGTGACCCTCATGGATATCCTGATTCGCTTTGGCGTCTTCGCCGGATGCGACTTTGAATCCAGTTTGGACGTCTCCAATCAGATATTCACCTACTTGGCTTTGAGCAACAGCGTGTTGAACCCAATCCTCTATGTGATTGTGGGAAAGAACTTCAGGAAGAAGGTCAAAGAGCTGATGAAGCAGCTTACGGAGAAAAAAAATGATTCGACAAGCGGTTCTACGAGATCACAGCTCTCGTCAACCTTAAAGACCTTCACAACAATATAAGACCATTATGCATAAAAAGTCCATAAGCACAAATACTTGTTTAATATGTGAGTTTTGAGGTGCACTAAAAATTAAGTTGTAAAATATTATTGGAGTATGTTTTTATATTTCACATTTAATTCAATGTATTGCTTGCTGTTTCTTTGTAATTATTTCTGAAATGTACCAATTTCTGAGTTAAAGCAACACTAAGTAACTTTTCCCACGAAGCTCCCTCTACAGGTTAGAAGCGGAATTGTCCATTACCGCTGTCGTAAATAATTTAGCCTACCGTCGTGTCACATGCACGTTATTTGTTTGAAAGGACCGGCTTTGGAAATAACAATGTCCAGTGACAAGGTAGAGTATGTTGTATGACTTTATAAAAGTATGAAAACCTTTTGTGAAGCCTGCCGTGAAGCAGGTCGCATTTGTAGTATCATTTGAACTACAAAACCGCGACCCGACGACCCAAACTTACATAGTGCTGTTATGGCTGATAGAGGGTCGCAAAGCGAATACGAAAGTGCAATTTCACCCTGTTATGAGTTGATGAACCACTGACATGAGTTTGGAAACATAATTTTAAGGTAAAAAAAAAGTTACTTAGTGGGGCTTTAAAATTAAATGTAAAAAATATAAGACCATTATATATAAAGTGTCCATAGGTACAAATTAAAATTCTAATTTATAATGATTGTTTAATGTCTGTCTTGATGTGAATTAAAAAGTTTTTACGTTGTAAATAAAACCGATTATTATAGTTTTTGTCTTTCTACTTAAAAACATTATGCATGATTCAATTTGTTGTTTCTTTGTACTTATTTGTAAAATTGACCTGCAAATATTGAGCAAAAATTGTCTGCATAAATCCTACATCATTTTTACAAAATATTAAGACCATTATGTATAAATGTCCATGCATGCAAATTAAAATAATGCATAATGTTTGTTTTAATATGTCATATTTTGAAATGTTGTAAATAAAACTGTACATTTTCATTTTATTTTGAGAAAAATCTGAAATGGCTGTGTCATGTTTTTAATATTTTATTAGTTTTATTTTATTTGAGTAACAAAAATGATGCCAACCTGTGCCAAATTCAGAAAAATGGCATTCAAACTCACAATGATACTCAAAATTCAAGGTTGCATAGATTTTTCAAAGTCCTTTTGGATAAACGTGTCTGCTAAAGAAATATAAACACACTACTATGGTATAGAAAAAACAGCAATATCATGCCACTTTTTGACAGTGCAGACACAGACGGACAGGCGACGATTTTTGCAGACTATGTCTGTTTCCAGCATTTGTTTCCAGGGTAAGTAAATGACTAGTTGGTTTTTAAAGAACAGACTTTCCAGTAATGACTCTTCACCCGTTCCTCTTTGTGTGTCTATGAATAACAGCCTCCTAAATAGTGTTTTTCCAGCGATACCTCAATGGCCAGACATGTTTTTAGGAGGACTGTGGTCGCTAACACAGAGCGGTGGGACCGTCATGATTGCGGGTGGGTGGCTGTACTATAATCTGTCAGCATTCCCTCAAATGAAACATATTTTAGTGGTTTGAATTCATCACAGTCTGTAAAACTAAACCTCATGCTTTAAAAATAACATCTCTTGGCTGCATCGCCAGCGCTTCAATACTCGCCCCACAGATCATATTTGACAAAAATCTAAACGCATAAACCAAATCAAATGCCACAACTGAATGGATTAATACAAATACATTGTCAGTCTGAATCACTACAACACCCTCATCTCAAATAAGCAAATAAGCAACAGAAGCGAAGCCAATCTAAGGTCAGAGAGAGCATCTGGGTAAGGCCTGAGTGAACTACCAGTTCACTTTTAGAAATGAGTTGTACAGAAATGTACAGTTCTACTTTTAGAAAGGAGTAAAACTTTTCATAAATGTGTAGTTCTACTTTTAGAAATGAGCCATGAAGTTCAGTACACTTGAGCAATGTCACTTATATTCAGATTTAAGTTTTATATTAAAATCTTTCATCCACCATGACGTAATGGTGGATCTATTGGTTATTATTTACAATATGAATTCTTCAAATAATTGAAGAAACCCTAGTAAAAAGGTAATAGATTTAAAATGCATTTATTTTATACTAAGTATAGTTCAAGTCTAATAACAGATTTACTGATGGCAATTAAACCATATTTCCATATCTGTGCACAATGCACATTTTGTAATATTTGACGTAGAATGTGTCACTACTGATGAGGATTTAAATAATATCGGCCTTTAAATGCTAAATATTTGCATTTATTTATATTATTTTTATTAAATAAGATATTTACATAATATTTACAAAGTGTACCTAAAGTATACTTGCAATAGTTCCAATTTATCACAATCTTACATACTTAAGTATATCTTTTGGTTGGACTTCAGCACTACTTCCGCACAATTAAAGTGCATTAAGTACAAAATTAGTTGTTTCAATTTAGCAGACTTTAAATACACCAGTTTAGTATACTAGAAATACAATTGCATTTTATTAAGTGTATTTGTATTTATACTTATGCATGAAATTGGTGTATTTTAGTATATGGGTCAAGGTGTCCACATCATAAGTAATTTACAAAAGTGATTTTATGTCCATAGAAAACACGTTAAATGTAGGTAAAGTGTCTACTTTTAGTGTTCAAATGCATTTTTTGGAAAATAAAATGTCAATATTTAAATGCAATAATGTTACATTGTCATTCAGTGTAACAATATTTATGTAAAAATTCAAACAGCATGCTTATTCTGATTGGTACATATTAAAATATATAAAAGAATAAGGGAGAATATTAAATTGTATTGTGTTTTAAATGAATAAAAAGTTCTTACTGACAAATTGGCAAAACCTAGGATAGTGGCAATTTTTAAAAAATGTAGGTGAAAGTAATTTGTCTTTTAATACATCTTAAATAGATTTTTGTTGTAAAAATGCCTGACAAGATTGTTACACTGAATGCCATTTTAGTGGGTGTCTTCTGTAAATGAGGGATAAATGTATATTTATTTTTTGCTCAGAAAAACAAAAACACATTACATTTCACATTTTATTTATGCTTAAATACTTTTTCGTCTTTGGCCCATATTTATTCTTTCACTAGGGATAACCAGTAATCACCCCATTGGTAACCTCAAACAAAATGCAACATTTAAAACAGTTTTTGCTTAACAAAAACAAACAAAAAGTTGAAACCTTTTTTAGCTAGTTGCCAAGAAAACATTTCTCATTTAGTTCAACTTAATTAAAAATGAACACAAACTATACATTAAAAATGATTAAGAACTACAAGAACACAAAACGAAATGACTAAAATATTAACACTGAAATGAAAATATATTTTAAAAATAAAACCGAATATAACACTGGTTTAAAGTGCTTAACAATCCCAAATTCTCTGCTTCACAGAATCTGATCTCATGTTGTCAACAGAACTGCACATCTAACATCCAAGTTGAATATTAGTTGAATGTTATTTCATATGCATTCCATATTAAATCTATAAATATTACTCCTTAAAACATCAAGTGAAGACTAGATGTGATAACATTACTAGTATGATAAAGTTAGTCCGTCAGAGCATAACTTTTTGTGAATACAGAACTAATCAGGCTGTTATGGCATCTGCAGAAGCCAGGATTATCAGGAAGTCATTAGAGGTACATTTTTGACCATTACATTTGAAATATTTATACATATTTATACAGTCACACAGCAGAAGCATGTGAAGCTGTTGACTCACACTGACCTCTGCTGGTAGATATGCTGCATTACAAGTGTGCGTTATAGTGTGCCTGTCTATCTTGATCATTATATAATCCATTATCCAACTATCCAGAATATCCAGAATGTTTTTTTCGAAAGATTGTATGGCCTTTAAAACCTTCAATCTTCAAAATACAAATTGATTGAAATCTTGAAACATTACATTTCAAGCTTTTAAATCTACTACAAACTTTGTGACGTATATCATACTTTCTAATAGGGAACCAGCCAATTAATTCCAGCACCACATCAGAGTTTTGGTCCACAGACATTATGTTTGCATTACTCTGAGGTCTTCATCTGTCTCTCTTCAGTGTTTGTGTCTTCAACTGGGGAAGAGAAAGTCTGGAGAATAAACAGATTGGGCCTCAGCGGCCGCTCTATGGCTCTGGAGGAATGAGGCTGTAAAGACTGAGCTGTTTTCTGTCTCTCACTTAACACTCCTTCTGCACGAACAGGAAGATTGCGAGGTGAGGAGAAAGCGTGGAATATCAGTCGACCAGAAAAATACAGAAATTACAGGAAAACACAGAAAAAGTAAGGTAAGCAAAAGCAATATATTATATTTATGATACAGTATTATAGTATCCAAGTATTTGGACGCTTCAGTCACAATTCATCAGGTATAGACAATGCATTTTGTTTTCATTTTCAATGCTTTTGCTTTTTTTATTTTTTACAATAAATTTAAGTTAAAGTTTGTCAAACTGGCGCTCATGAGCTGATGAAATGCTAGTAAATGATTAAATCAGGAAAAAAAGTCCAATTTAAATATTTCAATCCTTTAAATAACAATCAAAATAAAACAGTAAATATAAAATATGACATTTTATTTTTTAATCTGTATGTCATGAGATGATTACCTAACATCAGGGATGAACATGGATATGTGTCGTTTAATAATTGCAATATAATTTTGTTTTAGAGGTTGTATGCGGAAAAATACCTGCTATAAATGCAATGTTTTTTTTGTTTGTTTTTTTTTTTTTTTTAGGTATTTTTTTTTATTAGACCCAAATTTTAAACTAATGTACATCAGCAGAAGTACATTTTCATGAAATATTTACATATTTGCATAGTTTTAAAACAGCAGTTCCCAACTTTTTCTTATATATTCATTATTATAATAATATTAATAGATTTCCATTTTTTATATTTTACATTTAATGCAAATCACATTAATACATTGTAAAGTTTAATTTAAGAGTACAAATTAGATGGATTAGACACCCATTTTCTTTAGTATTACTGATATACTATTATAACTTTTATTAAATATTTGAATAAAATTTTATTTTTATATTTTAAAACATTTTTTTTATTTTTGTAATAAAACAAATAATAAAAGATTTAAAAACTTTCATTAAAATGAGAATTTATCTCAAATAAAATAAATTAAATATTTAACTATAACCCTGGTTCAGAACTGCACAAATGGCACCACTTAACTAATAATTAAACTAATAAAGTTGTAAGATGACAGCTGCCAAATATAAATAATTGTATCTAAAGTAAACCCAGTTGAAAAGATAATAAATTCATGCACTGCAATAAATGCTTGTCATTTAGTCTTGTTTCCAGCCAAAAAAATATCAAAATAAAATAAAGTTAAAAAAGCAAAATAATCTGCCAGTGGGGAGAGCAAAATAATCTTATTTCAAGCAGACAACTAGATTATTTTTCTTACCCCACTGGCAGATTATTTTGCTTGTTTTAAGCAAAAACTCACTTAATTTTTCTTTTTTCTAAAAGCAAGACAATCATTTTTACTTGTCTAGAAAATCTTTCTAGATTTAAGAATTTTTAGATATTTTGGCTTGAAACAAAACAAAAAAATCAAAGTAAGAAAAGCATTTTTTGCAGTGTGATGCTCCAGCTGCTTTTTTATCTTCTAGGATGCAGTCAGAAGAGCTTGTGTCACTGACGACGCTTCAGCCTCCAAATGGATCCGTCACTCCAGCATATCTGGATTTCTTCAACTCAACAGAATGGCAACTAGTCTACTCCATCATTCCACCGTACATCTTCATTGTGTGCTTGACAGGAATTCTGGGAAACTCTTTCGTATTGCTGGTGTTCCTGCTCCAGGGGAGCCGCTGGTCTGTGCCTGAGATCTATCTTGGTAATCTGGCGCTGGCTGACCTCATCCTACTAGTCTGCCTGCCGTTTTGGGCCATGAACATCCTCAACTATTTCATGTGGTCTTATGGAGAGTTCATGTGCAAGGTGGTCAACCTCTCCATCACCGTCAACATGTACACCAGCATCTACATGCTGGTGATGGTGAACGTGGACCGCTACCTCGCGCTCGTCTTGACCATGAAGGCCAGGTGGCTTCGGCGGAAACGCTACGCCAAAGTCATTTGCCTCGTTCTTTGGCTGTTCGGTTTGGGAATGGGAGCTCCGACGGCTGTCATGCGAAAACTGAAAGATATTCCAGCTCACCAAGCCTTCGAATGCTACCTGAATTATCCCAGCATGAGTTGGAAAGTGGCTCATCTTCTGCAGTTGAACCTGGTGGGCTTTGCTCTGCCGTTCCTGGTCATCACGTTCTGCTGCGTCAATATCGTCCTGGCTTTGAAGCGACATAGAGACAACGGTTATTGGGAGGATAGAAACGACAGGAAGGCTACGGTCCTGGTGTGCGCCGTCACCCTGCTCTTCCTCTTCTGCTGGGGTCCGTTTCACTTCGTAACTTTCCTCGACTTACTCTGCGACCTAAAGGTTTTAGATGAGAATGGGTGGTTTCACGTTCTGAACATTGGAAACCAGTTTTCTGTGTACTTGGCGTTCTCAAACAGCTGCCTCAATCCGGCGCTGTATGTTTGCTCAGGGAACTATTTCAAGAGGAAAGTCAGCAGCATCTATAAAAGAAGAAAACGCTCCTCGGACGTGACTGCTCTACAGCGGACCTTCTTAACTTCTACGACAACCGCCAATCAAATCAAGCCTGTTGTGATAAATGAGAAAGACTAGTGCGGGATGCATTTTGAAAACAGCTATGATCTTCAACAATGCAAACTGCATTTCCAATATTTGACCCTGGACCAGAAAAATAGTAATACGATTAATAGATTAGCTTTCCATTGATGTATGGTTAGGGTAGGACAATATTTGGCCAAGATAAAACCATTTAAAAATCTGGAATCTGAGGGTGCAAAAAAATCTAAATACTGAGAAAAACGCCTTTAAATGGAGTCCAAATGAAGTTCTTAGCAATGCATATTACAGGTAAAAAGTTAAGTTTTGATATATTTACGATAGGAAATTTACAAAATGTTTTCATGGAACACTTAATATCTTATTATATAATAATCATTTGACCTATACAATGTATTTTTGGCTATTGCTACAAATAAAACCATGCTACTTAAGATAACATTTAATTTTCAATTATTTATCTTATTACTTAATATAATACATGAATGAATAAATAAATCAATTAATTAAATTATTAATTATAAAATATATTACAGAACAATAACATTAATTACTTTTCTAAAAGAAATCCCTGATATTTCAAGGTTGGATATTTCTCTCTTAAAACTTTATCTTTTTTTATCTCTCTAGCTAACATGTGTAAGAAAAATCAATTGATCAATAAATAAATTTATAGGTTTTACAAAGTTGCTTGACCTGACTATTCTAGACATAAAAAAAAATCAATCATAAAAACAATAATTATCAAAATAATCACCATGCTTTTAAAAATCACAGATTTTCCAATTAGATTTTAGTTATGTCCCCCCCGCCCCCAAAAACATTTTAAATAATATAAAATTATTAGACCTGATGTATGTAGAAAAATAAATAGATAATTTTTTGATTTATTGATTTTATACTTTTCCATGACTTTTCTAAACCTGAAAAAATAATAACAACATGATAGAATCTGTGATCTCTGACCCAGTTTGTTTTCTGGCTCCCATGACTGTGATATACTGTTTTTTCACTATCTGGCAACCCAGGGTGTTGAAATATTATTAGTTACATTGGCAGTGGGTGGAGTCACATAGACTAAAACAACAACAGGCATTCTGACGTGGAATACACATTTCCAAAGCAGACTAACTAAGGCTGTTTACACTAGTACATTTTCTTTTTAAAACTCGACCCTCAAAAAGAGAGACTTTCAGCAATGCTGCAGACCCTGTTTTAGTTTGAAAATTCTGGAGTTGCGTTTCAGTAAAATTGGATCAAAACAGAGACGTCTGTTGCGTCTCATTTTGGAGGCTCATTTAAGAAAACTAACCATTAAAATGCAAGTAAATAAAGAAATGACAGTATTTTTACACCTCAAGGAATAAAAGTCAAGTTTACTGCTGTTACTTCTCTTACATTGACTTCAGCGTTGTTTTGAAGAAATAATTATATAAACCTAGCATGTCTCCTAAATACCTGCAAATGTATTATGTTGTTCTAATGCTTTGGTGCAGGCAAAAAGATTACATACAGCACCTTTAAAAGCATTTACTGCAGCAGTTCTGAAAATTATAGCTCCTTTCCAAAACCTGTGTACCACCTACATAGACACCTTAAGTGTTGCACAGCATGCACCTCTTTGAACTTGACAAAACCACAGCACTTCTGGTAAAAGATGGTAAAAAAAAAAAAAAAAAAAGTAAGACAACAATCAAAGATGTCCATCTAACATGATGCTTTGCTGCAGTTTACTAGGTTTTGGAACATAGTCAGATGTTTGTTTTGCTGTTAAATGTATCAAAATGTTTACCATGGTTACGCTTAAAAGTATTTACAGCAATCATACACTGTTTTTTTTTTCCAATAAACTCTTTGCTTTTTCCCCTTGAGGTTTATGGATAGAGCTTCAATATAAACAGGAAGCTGATTCAGATAACGAATGCTAAGCTCAGACACACTTCTTCAAATCAAATCTTGTCTTTAGCTTTGATGCAACTTTGAACAAAGAGGACTCAGAGGTGAGCTTATCTTTTTACACACAGTAATCTCACCACAACATTCACAGAAACAGCTGAGCAGGATGTTTACCATCATTACAAGAGCATTAAACTAGCAGGCGTTTCTGTTTGTGTTAGTAAACTTTGCTTAAACTACCACAAGGCTGTTGCTGTGGTCATTTGATTAAACCAAATATGGGGAAGAAACACTTTCAACATAATATTTACACTAAACGGCCGTGCTGGCAAATGGATGTCATCAATTTATCATTACAAAAAAGCTAGAGCAGTCTCATTCCTTCACATTACTAGAAAATCACAAAGCTGCAAATCTGTACAAAATGAAAAGTTATCAAACTTAGCAAGTCAGTTTTAATTAGATCACTTTATTGGTCATTAGAATGAAACTTTGGGGGGGGGGGATTATTTAGTCCAATTTCAATTATTTTTGCAAATCATAATGTTGTGTTTCTATGTCTTTCGTTTATATTTACCTTGCTGCCATGCATACATAAACTCAAATATTCAAATACCAACTACTGATAAGCAAATTTTCTTCTACTAAGCCACACGTTTATCATCGGTACCAAGAAGTCACCAGGACATTTTTTAGGAATTATATATATTCATTTGCATTAGTCTGATCCTCATCACTGATCAAAAGTGATATCAGCCATTCAAATGAAAGACTACTACAGAAAGCATGTCACACCTCACATGACCCAACTTTGACCCTAGTATATATTTACCAGCAAAAGTTCATCTAGATTGCCAGGATGTTTTCTTGTGGAATATTTCTTAAATTAAAATGCAAAAACAATGCAGACAATAAGCAAAATTCTCATGTATCACGTTGCTGTAACGTGACTTCAACAGCATTACAGTGGAAAATATGCAAATTTAAATATATATATATATATATATATATATATATTTATTTATTTTTTGGCCTAGTAAAACAAAAATAAAAATGCAATTAAACTAAACAGAAAACTTTACTTTTTTTTTTCTTTTTTTTTTTAAAAGAACAATTTAAAGTTTTACAGTATAACACTTACTGTTTTTATCCTGAAACCCTTTTTCGTCTTTGACCCATGTATATATATGCGTTCACGTGTTATATATATATAATATATATATATATACATATATATTATATTATATATATATATATATATATAAAATATTATTATATTTTGGGGAATAAAATGTAAAAAATTTTAAATAATGTTACATTGTCATTCAGTGTAACACAATATTTATGTCAAAATTCAAACAAATTGCTCATTCTGACATATTAAATATATAAAAGAATAGGGGAGAATATATAATTTTATTGTTTTTAAATGAGTAAACAATTACTCATTTACATTTTAGTGGACGTCTTCTGTAAATTAGGGAAAAATGCATGATATTTATTATTTGCTCAGTAAAACAAAAAACAAAGATGCAATTAAATTAAAAAGAAAACTTTTTACTTTTTTTTGAAAAACAACAATTTAAAGTTTTGAAGTATTATAATGAAACAATTTACTCACTAAAATAATACTACATATTACTTAGGTATATTATTTTAGGTAATTTTGTACTTTCAGCTGTAGAAAAAACAGCTAAGAAAAGCTGAAACCACATACGTGAAGTAATATGAAATTATGCAACATAAGTATCAAGTATCCAGACAAATTTTGCTGCATACTCAGAGGTACAGTATACTTCCTTGTCACCAGAACACAATTCTAGTGTGTACTACAATGTATATAAATCGGGAGACAGCAAGATCTAATACTTCACTTCAGAAATGACATATATACAGTCAGAAGATAAACATCTAACTTTCCATGCAACTCCTCACATAAACCATTCTCAATTCACATAATACATCACATGGAAGATGCTTCAGTTATCTGCTGTTAATCCAGATGTGTAAACCATCCGTACAAACGGTATGATAACACTTCTGCATCTGCAGTTCATCAATCCTAAAGGAATTTGTACTGAAAGGTTTTATGTCATGAGCTGGAGAAACAGAAGAACAGGTTAAAGAGACGGTTAAACAGATAAAATACTGCTGAAAATGTCTAATACTAAAACTGTAATCCAAATTGATCAACAGTTCTTTAATTACTTTGATTAATCAAAAATGAATCATGTTTGAAGGTCTTATTTTATCCAATATAAACATGTAGCGTACATGCAGTATATGGAACGCAGATTGGTTTAAATGGTAATACAACTTAGGACTGTTTACGTTTTGCAGTTAAAATAAGCAAATTAATATTTTCTGTTTATGAAAAAACATAAGATTATAGATTCAAGATTAACATTTATTAAATATTTACTTTAATACACACTATCGTGTAATACTGTTACAAATATGAAGTGATCACAAATATAGTATAAGTAATCCTAACAGAAAAACAGATACATAAATAGGAAGTGATTGCAAATGTACAAATAATCCTAATAAATAAATTAAGAAATAAATAGGAAGTAATCCCATATGGATGTGGGAAAAGGGAAGTGGTCCTATAAAATAAATTCCAAGTGATCCTATTATTCAAATAAAATAGATCAATAAATCAATAAATATTGGCTGCAAAAGGCTGCATTTACTTATACTACTCATTTACTTGATCATAAATACAGGAAAAAAGTAATGTGAAATATTATTACAGTTTAAAATATTGTTTTTCTCTTTTAATGTATTTAAAAATATAATTTATTTCTGTGATGCAAAGCAAAATATTAAGCAGCACAATTATTTTCAACATTGATAATAAATGGCTGATGGCTGATGAAAATTCAGCTTTGCATCACAGAAATAAATTACATTTTAAAATATACTCACATAGAAAACACTGAAATAATATTTCACAATATTACTGTTTTCTCTAGATTTTATCAAATAAATGCAGCCTTGATGAGCTTAAAAAACTTCTATAAAAAAAAAGTACTTAAATGGTCACTAATCCCAAATGTTTGTAATAAATAAATACATTTTATCCTGGAAATCAACAGTCATGCTGTCCTAGTTCTTCCTAAAACATGATTTGCATGGCTTTTTTCCCCGTGAAGGCAACACCTACTCACAGTATACAATCCTAATACACTGGAAGCATCTGAGAGAACCATTCATTCTTCTTTAGGAGAATGATATCGTAGCATCTCCCATGGACCTGAACGCTTCTCAAAACTCGACCTGTGCACATGGAAACTCAGTGGAGCGGTACATGTATCCAACAGCTTACTCAGTGTTCTTCATCATTGGATTTCCAGCAAACTGTCTGTCCCTGTATGTGGCTTGGGTTCTGATGAAGAAGGGCAATAATTTAGCGGTTTATCTGATTAATTTGTCCGTCGGAGATCTGCTGTATATCCTGACTCTACCTGTTTGGATCATGATGGCACTCGGGTATGCTGTGGATGACAGTCTGTGCAGCATTATAGCGGTGGTCATGTTCAACAGCTTCTATGTGGGTTCAGGGTTTCTGTGCTGGATCTCAGTGGACCGATATTTAGCCATCGTGTTTCCGCTGCACTTCGCACGCGTGCGAGAGGTCAGAACCGCCGTATTGGTGAGCGCAATCGTATGGCTGGTGGAGATTGTGCTTCATCTGGGTTTTCTAACCTACACAAAGGATATCTTGAACTTTTCAGCCAGACGTATGTGCGAGGAGCCGATGGTAATGAGCGCCGCCGCCGCCGACGTGGCCATCACACGCACGGTCCTGGGATTTTTCATTCCTGTGTTCATTATGAGCTTCTGCTTTGAAGAGATCAACAGGGCGCTGAAGAAAAGCACATCCACTGTGGTCAGCGAACGGAGAAAAGTCTGCCGCCTTCTCTTCTCTCTACTTTTCACCTACTTGTTGGCTTTTACGCCCTTCCAGGTGGTGATGTTCATTAGGGGACTGACGGAGCCTGGAAACTGCAGCGTCGCGCAGAATCTCAGAGACGTTTACATGGTGTTCGTGGCCACGACGACAATAAACAGCGTTTTAGACCCCATCCTTTATTGTCTCATAAGTGACAGTGCCAAAACTGAAATGAAAAAACTTTTTAAGATCTGTGGAGTAAATGTCGTTAAGATTTATTCATCTATGGTGAAAGCCTGATGCTTCGAATACGCTGTATGTTAACGTTTTGACAAACTCATTTGCAGTTGCAGTCAAAAGTTTGGACACATTTGACTGAATTTGATTCTCATGATCATGAATTCGGACCTGGACCACAAAACCAGTCATAAGGGTACATTTTTGGAAATTTAGATTTTTTTTGCATTAATGTATGGTTTGTGAGGATAGGACAATATCTGGCTGAGATACAACTATTTGAGAATTTGGAATCTGAAGGTGCAAAAAAAAAAAATCTAAATATTGAGAAAATCACCTTTAAAGTTGTCCAAAATTCATTAATTAGATTTTGATATATTTACAGTAGGAAATGTACAAAATATCTTCATGGAACATGATTTTTCCTTACTACCCTAATGATTTTTGGCATACAAAAAAAAAAATCTATAATTTTGACCCATACAATGTATTTTTGGCTATTGCTACAAATACACCCGTTCTACTTAAGACTGGTTTTGTGGTCCAAGGTCACATATAGCAATGCAATTGTTTGAAATGGAACAATTTATTGAACTTTAGACAAGAAAAAAAAATGTTTTTTTTTTTTGTTTTTGTTTTTTGTTGAGTATCTAATTTGATATATCAGGCTTTTATGACTCAAATAGAGTGATACAGTGAGGATATGCCCAATTTTATTTATTTTTTTTAATTCTGCAGCTTATGTAAATCAATGAGATCTTTATTACAGTATAGCAGATGCTTACATTAAATTATTTAAATATCAGTGGTCACTCTATATCTACAATAATATGTCTTAATAATAATATGAGATTGAAATGATCCAAACAAATAATTCAATGTAATCGAAAGATGATTGAGAGATGAACAACTAAATGTTCCTCATAAGATGGGTAGATCATTCCTCCACTGAGGAAAAGTGAAAGTAAAGCTTCTGGAAATGAAGATTCAAAAAAAGATCCACATGATCAGATTTGAGACTCAAATCTAATGGAGAATCAAGTAAAGCTGAGCTGCTTTAGTCCAGTAAGTGTCAATCTGGAAATATAACTCAGGTCATTCTGAAGTTTACTTGATAAAAACCAGTGCAGATTTGACACTAAAAAACACAAAGTACGAGCTAAAGGTGCATGTTTCTACAGTTACACTAAAAGGCTTTACAACTGAGAGCATGGAATAAATGATATGCAACAGGTTTTTCAGCAAAGTTTTGATCATGTTGATCATTTTGAGGCAAATTTCTGTATCAAATACAGTAGATTTTATAGGGCTAAAAACATAAAGGCTTCTGTTTAAATAATCTGCAGATATATATAGACTGTGAATACGCGTGAAATCTTTGTTTAGATGACTTCATTGTTACTTTGAGATATGAAAAGAGTCATATACAAATGAGCAGGTGAGTCCAAGCCTGTGCATTTGTTTGGTGTGTGTATTTGTTTCTGGAAAACTATTTCTTATCTGCTGCAACTTAGATGCAAACCATTTATGAAAACATCGTCTGTGGTTTAACTTCACTTGTTCATCAGGAAGAAATGCAAAACAAACCACTGCTATAAAAACTCCTGATCTAGAGAGGAAATTAACAAAATGGCTCTTCTAAAATGCAAGATCTGCCATTATTTACTCATTCACTCATACACACAGGAATTTCCTTCTTTCTACTTAAACAAAGAACACAAACAATGGGAAATTTAGTGGGATGATCATCCAGCTCTTTTGACAATACCTTGACTTTGCTCTACTGAAACCGATTTCATCTGACAGACTGATGACAACTCAACCGCATCCTTATTATGTGAAGACTGTAATCGAAGAAAAAAAAAAGCTTATATAATAAGCATGCAAAAAAAAGCATAAATGGAAGAATGAGTAATCATATTTCAGGAAGGCAGAACACTGTCACTGCAGTGTCACTTCTTCAATTTTTTGTGGTTTCTGCACACTGTGGTTAAATGGAAGCAAACAAGGAAGTGATGTTTGTTCTTACTTCCTCCCATGTGGAGGAGATCGTTGTAGTGTGCAGTTCTTTCATGTATATCTTTGTAAATCTTATCATATTTCAATATTTTGTCCAAAAAACTGATTCCTCCAATGGCGTACTTATGGTGAGTTTAGATTTGATTAGATTTGATTCTCTTCAGGTACAGCACTTTGGCTTTTCATGCCGTTATATGTACAAAAGTTTATTTCAACATTTTAGTGAAGCTACAATGTTATTCTAGTAATGTTAGAGCTGTTTTGTGATATTGTGGGTCAGTAAAGTAATCGGTTTAAATGTAAAGGTCAGTCATTCTGTCATCATTTGCCTGCCCTCATGTCACTCAATTCGCGTGGCTTTATTTCTTTTGTATAAGCAGATCTTAGGCAGAGTGTTGATGCTGCTCTTCCGGACAAGCAACCACTAACCTTTAAGCATTGTAAAAGAGCTTAAGCATTGTAAAAGACAAAATTACTCCATATATTACAATATTACAAGTATATTTTACAAGGAGAGTACATTACAAGACTAAGTATGTATGATAGTTCTATGTGAGGAAGAGATGAAACTATAGCTCTCAAATGGCTTAAAAAGCAACTTACATTGAATTATTTTAGTTCATGTATTCCCTATGATTTTTTTTTCAGATGCTTTTTCTCAGCAAAAACGCATTAAATTGATCATAATGACATTTGTAAAGATTTCTATTTTTAAAAAATTTCTTTTGAACTTTTTATTTGTCAAGCATCAGTGAGTTTCCGCTGTTTTCAACACTGATAATATTTAGAAATGTTTCTTAAGCAGCAAATCAACATATTGAATGATTTATCAATAATCACATTTTGCGTTACAGAAATAAATTACTTTTTGCAACATGTGACCCTGTACCACAAAAGTCGCACATATTTGTAGCAATAGCCACAAATACAATGTGTGAGTCAAAATTATTGCTTTTTCTTTTATGCCAAAAATCAAGTAAGGATCATGTCCCATGAAGATATTTTGTAAACTTCCTACCGTAAATATATCAAAATGTAATTTCCTCAATATTTAGATTTTTTGCACCCTAAGATTCCAGATTTTTTAATAGTTGTATATCAGCCAAATATTGTCCTTTCGAAAAATTGACACTTATGACTGGTTTTGTAGACCAGGGTCACATATAAATCAGCTATTACAGCACAATAGATAACACTATTGTAATAATGTTAATAATGTTACTCTTTTACTCTATTTTTAATCAAACAAGTGCTGCCTTGGAGAGCAAAAGAATCTTGTTTAAAAATCTCAATTAAAAAAAAGTCTGACCTTAAACTTCTAAATGTGCAAAATGTGCAGTCTTTTGACCATTTTTGAGCTCAACAGCATTCATCCACATTCAATTCCAGTTTTGCATGAATCGTTTGGTTTATAATTGCTATTCTACTGTCAAGAAAAACTATCACTAAATAATGTTTATCTCTGAACTAGCTGCCTTGAGATGAACACAACAGACGAACTGACGAACGCCTCCAGCCTGAACGAATCAGACTGCTACCCATCTGAAAATTCTGAGAATATGGTATTCGTAGCCCTGCATCTGACTGTAATCCTGATCGGTATCCCATCCAACAGCTTCTTCCTGTTTGTGTCGTATCGGCTCATCCGTCAGAAGAACGAGCTGGGCGTCTATCTGTTTAACCTGGCTCTCTCGGATCTCTTGTTTATCATGTGTTTACCAGTGTGGGTTCAATTCACAATTCACGACAACTGGCTTTATGGCAAGATGACATGTGTCGTTTGTGTTTTCCTGCTCTTCACAAACTTCTACACCAGCACCGTACTTCTGAGCTGCATCGCGGTGGATCGCTACATAGCCATCGTTCACCCGCTCAAATTCTGCACTTTTAGAAAACGCAAGACTGCACTCAGAGTGAGTATTGCAGCTTGGACTTTTACTGTCCTATTCAATGCAATGACCGTGCATCCAGACAGTGTCTACTATGAGGATACGTACTATAACTACTCAATCTGCTTGGATTTATTTCCTATGCCCCAAGCACAAAAATTGGTCAACATTGCTCGTTTTGTAGTAGGCTTCCTCATTCCAGCATTGGTGGTGGGTTTCTGTTATTGGCGGATATGTTTGGATGTGAAGAGAAACCAAACTCTTGGGTCAATGGAACGCCGGCACGTCTTCAGGCTTCTTGGAAGCATTTTGTTGACTCTTTATTTGTGTTTTGGGCCTGTGCACGTCATGATGGTTTTGAGGGTTTTGCTGGAGTATTGTCCGTATCCCAGTTGGCTCTTCTTCGGACATAAGGTCAGCGTCTTCCTCGCGACGCTCAACTGTTTGGCCGATCCGCTCCTGTACGGCTTCACAAGCAAAACGGGTCAAGCCAGTGCTTCAAACATGTTACTCATTCTCAGAAGAAACTGGAAGAAAGAGCATCAAAAAGAGATGGAACAACAAAACAACCAAATCCTTAAAAATGGTACTGGTACTGTTCAGATCACAGAAGCACCCTTTAGGTCTGAATTCAGCACTGGCCGCTAGTGATTGGATCATGTTGATGTTTATATATGCTATACTGCATTACAAAAAGACTGGACTGAATGTAAGGAGTGGCTTACAACTTTACAAGCTGGATGTTCAAAAACAAGCTGGCTGCGTAAGCTCATTTATCTATTCCAAATCATCCAGGTTGTACAATGCGCAAACAAACTCTTCCTTTTTAACAAAAGAAAAGTTGATGTTTTAACACAAAGACTGATCCATGAACTGTCTGCCAGCATTAAAACAACATACACTTACAAAAAGCCTGGCTTTTTTGAGAAATGAGAACAACGTTTCATCAGCATTTCCTGTTAAATAGTCCGGTGCAGGCATCAGATCACATTTACCAGTTTCATTTTCACACCCCCTTCTTCCCCTAATATTTTGCGCGAAACGTTATAAACATCTGAGGTGTAACATTAAATATATTTTGATTGTGATATAATATACAAGGCTGTGTCCAACTTTGACCGCAACTAATAATGCAATTTACTACATCTGACAAAAACTACATGACTGTTCAACAGTTTGGGGTCAGAAATAGGCTATTTTTTATGTTTTAAGTCTCTTCTGCTCAGCAAAGATGGATTTTTTCCAAAAATACAGCAAAAACAGTAATATTGTGAAATATTACAATTAAAAATTGCCTAAGATGAAAAAGGGTGTAAGCATAAAAATAATAAGTGTAATCAGGGCTCTAAACCGGTTTAAGGAACGAAAACGAAAAACGAAAACAAATGACATTAAACAGGAACAGGAACAAAAACGAAAACAAAATCAATTTTAATCGTTCTGAACAGAAACAGAAATTCCAAATTAACCGGTTAATAACGGTATTTTTAGCGTTCTCTTTATTATATCAATTTGGCAGACCAAAAACATGAATTCAAAGTGTGTGCGCAAATGCGACGGTGACGCATACACCGTGAAATGTCCGCGAAGCAGACGTCATAAGCAGAGCCCTTTCTGATGCGACGAGCTTAAGGTTACCAAGCACCTGGCTGTTTCATGTGCAAAGGTATGTTTAGGTTTAAGTTATTGTAGCCTAATTAAAACTTGTAGTTAAAACTGTCTATTGTTTTTAGATGGGTCGCCATAAAGAAAATCCCTTTCCAGTAGCCAGTATATTAGGTAAGGAATAATTAAGTCAACAGGTTTTTATCGCAGATTAAGCCGTGTGGTCAGAATGTGAAGTGGATGGTCTTGAAGGGGCTTATTTCGCTATAGTATTATCAAACAAAAAAAATTAAAAAATTATTTGCTCATTTGTAACGCGTTTCCAGGCATGGCCGTAGCCAGCTGAGGTCACATTTTTGTATATTCAAAAATAAAATGCCAAGCTCTCTGAATGATTATTTAGCCGTTTAAAGTAAACCACCTCATATCACATGAGTGTTTGCAATTCATGTTGATGCGACGCGAGAAGCTAGCGCAGTGAACGGGGAGAGCGTGTGTGCAGCCTCCGTTTGTTGCCAGATCCACCTATTATACGTGTATTTTTCCAATTTAGTGTGACACTTTGGGACGTTTATAAAGTGGAAAGTTGAACGTTAGTGTTACTGATATATTAATCTTGTTTAAAAAACACAAGCTTTGAACTTATTTCGGATATCTTTTTCTCTCTTTTTGTAATTGCTTGTTTTTCGTAGCAATATCTGGCAACATTGTACTTTCATAAAAAAAAATCTTCTAACGCTAGGCTATATCAGAGCCATATAGAAATCTATATGGCTCTGGGCTATATGTAGTGCATTTGAGGGTGTTAATATAGCAAAAAAAAAAATTTAACACCTTACTTCGGACCGCGCTAATTTTCAAACCCTGGTTGTGAACTCGTTTACTTTCGGTTTTAAAGACAAGAAGTTCAAATGACACGAACACGGAATTTGGTTTAATCATTTGTAAACATAATGCCGAACATGTTATTAAAAGGCACACACTATCTATCTATCTGTCTATCTATCGTGCTGTGCAATAAAATAACGTTATTAACCGGTATTTTTTCTAGAAAACCGTTCTCGGAACGTATTGTTTAATGAGGAACGCAAGAACAGAAACGTTATAATATCGATTCTGCTCGGAGTGAACCGAATGGATTTTTTTTCCGTTTTTAAGCCCTGAGTGTAATACTGCTTTAAATTGTTGGATTTTTTTTTTTTTTTTAATATTACACAGTTTTCTGCTTAATTTAATTGCAATTTGTTTTTCTGAGCAAAAAATATATATGATACATTTTTCCCTAATTTACAGAAGGCACCCACTAAAATGTCACTCGGTGTAATAATCCTGTCAGGCATACTTGCAACAAAAAACAATTTATGACATGTTAAAAGACAAATTACTTTCACCCAAAATACTAATTAGTTGTAATTCTACATTTTTTTCATTTGCCACTATCCTAGGTTTTGCCCGTTTGTCAATAAGAACGTTTTACTCATTTAAAACACAATAAAATGTTATATGCTCCCTTATTCTTTTATAAATTTTAATATGTACAAGTCAGAATAAGCATGTTGTTTGAATTTTTACATAAATATTGTTACACTGATTGACAATGTAACATTATTTCAACCTAATTTTGACATTTTATACTTCAAAAACTTATTTGACACCTTAAAAGCAGACATTTTACTTATATTTTTTGTGCTTCTATGTATCACCCATATAAGCATTTTAGTAATAAATATATTCACCTTACTGACCCCTAACTTGTGAACAGAAAGTGTGTGTGTGTGTGTGTGTGTGTGTGTGTGTGTGTGTGTGTCTTCATATTTCATGCATCTTTTCTATTTAACAAGCATTTGTATTACATTATCACCATGTTGACCACTTCATGTGTGATGCACATAAAATAAAACTTCTTTAACCAGATGGTTAATAAGGAGAATGTTACTTGAGTCATGTTGTAGTTACATTGTAAAGTTGACTTGCTAATTGTTAAACATTCTGACATTGCCATATGGCCCACTCAAAACCTTTGCAATCTCATCTTCCGCCTTAACGCTAGTGTTGTGAGGTCAGAACATCTCAATCAACTTGTAAACCAAAGCTTTCGTCATCAGTGTCTACTGGCATTGAAACCCATCTCCACCTCATTCCCGACAGCATCATCAATCAGACCCGTGATGGGAAACATGATCTAGCTGGATGGACGTTGTACGCTAAACCTAAACGTGTCCCTGAGTTCACTAGCGGTGCTTTTATTGATGGGTGTAAATCAAATTCCTAGTTCGTCTCGGTTCATCTACAGGATCAGATGCTCAACTTGCTGCGTCAGCAGACATCTGGGGCTTTGAGAACATTTCGATAGCTTCATACCCTTGATCTGTCCTTAATGAGACGTAACTTGGTTACAAACGGTTCAGTGCATTAATATCATCCATCAGACAACCCCTAAACCACTGTCAGGTTGCTACACACGCCTTAAGATCCTACTATTTCTACTACACTGAAAAAATCATGTAGGATTTACTGCTAAATTTCACTGAAAAAATTGCTAGGAAATTTCACTTATAATTGAAGTGACAAGTAACACTACATTTTACCTTGTAGAAAGGCTAAAATTATATTCCTATATTTTCTTCAATTTCTCAAGTAAAACAATCTCAGTAATTATTGTTTTCTCCTAAAATGTACTACAATTGTCTTTTGTTTGCAAAGTACAAATGATATTGTCAAATTTGATCTGGCCTATATATCTCAGACGCAAAGCTACAGACGTCCACAAACCAACTCACTGATGCAAACCGACAAGTACCATCAGATAAACACACCTGCAATTGGTAGAAAAAAATTGGTAAAAGCAAGTGAAGCTTTTCCTGTTAGCTTTTTATGGCCAGAATAAGCGTGCATAAAAATCTAAATATAATGTATGTATGATGATCACACACAAACTGCCCACTGATCTCAGTTTAACAGGAAATTTAAAGTCTAATAAAATAATAAATACTATACTTGGACCTATACTTACTATAGGTCTGGATGAGGAGACTAAATGTTAAAATTACGTGTAATTATATGTATGCAAGTAACTTTTTTTAGTGTTAGACATTAATGCAGTTGTTTAACATTACAATTAGTTTCAGTTTTGTTGATGTTTTTTGTGGTTATCTATCATTGTGCTAAAGAGTAGCTTGTGGTTTGGTTGTGTTTGGTCACATTGGACTGTTTTCGTTCTCTTTGACCAACGAATGCACTATTGCCGGGTGTAACATTTAACATCATTAGACATACTAAATAAGTTAGAATTAGCATGTGCTACAGTACATTAGCTTTGCTTTCAGAGTTTTTATAGTTAACTAAAACTTAAACTAAAATTGAAACCAGAAAAATATGTTTCTTAACCAAAATATAAAAACGTAAAGTTTTAACATTGTATGTGTAGTTTTTACTTCATTTCAGTTTTAGTTTTAGTTACCTTATGAAACAAAAACTCACATTTTAATTTTAAATAGAAAATACATAACAAAAAACTTTTTAGCTGAAATAAATAGTATTAATTGGTTCCAGGGCCACACTTCCTTTAATAACTTAATGTAGTTTCATTCAAGGCTGTGTTACATCGAAAAAGATTGATAGAAACTGTGTGTATATATATATAGGTCATATGTATCTGCATGTCAAAATACATTTTGGCTAACTTCCCCTTTGTTTCTCAGTTTCGCCTTTAAAAATATTTAATACTTAATATAGACATGAATCTAATGTCTTCCTTTTTCATAACAGGTGTAGGATTACTGATCATTCTTAGGTATAATTGACTCTAAATCTGATTTTATGACAACAAAACAATATTACATTGGTCCTGTAAAAAAAGTAAATTGGTGAACACAATTGGTAAAAAAACAAACAAACATATTTTCGCATTTTAAACTAGATTTTGTTTTTGTATCTGTTTTCATTTTAATTTTAGTTTTAGTAATTTTGTTGTGTGCTTTTGTCATTTTATTAGTTTGTTTTTAATATGTGTATATACTAATAAAATAAAGTTTAACCAAACTATTTTTTTTATGTTTTTTGTTTTAGTTAACTGTAATAAGGTGACAACTTTACTGAAGGAAGAATATATATACTGCATAAAATGTTTGTCTGCTATGCCTAGTGTGAGAAAATGTACAAAAACCGAGATGCAAAAATGAAATATTCAACAAGAAGGAACTAGATACATCAGGTCTGGCTTTTAGAGGTTTGCAAGTGTGGTGGTGCTATTCATGTTTATCAGATGGGGAAGTTATTGCGTGCATGGGAAAAAGCTTAAGAAAATTTTGGTGGAATATGTAAATTATTTGGCGAATTCAATGAGACACTGAATGCATTAAACTTTTGATATCAACTATTTCAGCAACTCTGTATTTTCCATCTAAGTCATAATGGCAAGTAAAACAGTGGTATAATCATTTATGCACAGCTATCCTCAGAAGATTTAAAAAGCATCATGAAAGAACTAAATGCATTTTCACAATCTTGAAATCTTACAACACAAACAGTGCCAGACAACTTTCAGTTTCAACTTATAGGATCAATTGCTGCTTTGTATATGAATTAAATAAATGAATATAAATGTAAACGACTTTATTGACATTATTTGTTTAAAGCTGATGAGATCTGTGAGAATAAAAGCCATCACTATCTGTCCCTCAAGTGCACAGCTAATGTGCAATGCCTAAAATAAATGGCAGTTTCTATGGAAACTGCTCTACACAAAAACTACATGTCTTTCACAAACTCAAAACAGTAATCTTCCAAACAACATTCAACAGAGGTCAAATTATGAATACATTTATCAACAACATACAACCAATTGATATCCAGCAAAATCGGCGCGTTTTAAAGCACAAACAAACGGTCGCGCCGAAAAAAGCGCCAAAACTAACCAAAATTATGACCACAGTAAAATAACAAGTTCCTGAGATTTATAAGTCATCCCTTATGAAAATTAACCACGGTTAACCACATTAATACAATATCTTGCTAATAACCAAGCGTACACAAGGTAAGCAAATCCTCATAACGTACCTTTTTGAAAAAACGGCGGGTACGAACCTCCTCAGGCCTTTATCCGTTAGTTCAGTCTTACATTTCTTCCTTAAAGGTCCCATATCGTACACATTTCTGGAGGTTTATTTTATTTGTTGATGTCCTTAAGAATATATATTTGCGGTATAAGTGCCAAAATCCATCTCAATATATTTTTACAGCTCCTTTTTTAGGAGCTCTGTCAAAAACAGGTCGATTTTGGCCCATCTAATTAATATTCATGAGCCTCTCTTCTGATTGGCCTGTTGTTTTCTGAGTGACGCACAACCAGGCCAATCACAGGTAACTACGGTCATGTATGCTGTAAGCGTAAGCGAGCTCAGAGCAATAGAGAGAGCTGATACTCAACAGGATATTTTAGAATGATCATTAATGTTTTTTCTTTTACAAACACCGAATGCAGTAGGCTACATAACTGTTGCTTTAGTAAAGCCCCTTTCACAATGCGCGCTGATTCTGGAAAATTACGGGAACTGTGTGAACCAAAGCCAGAACCTAAAGGCATTGTTGTAGTAATGATGCACGTTATCAAGCGACTCTTCACAACGAAAAATAACGTTACATGCAAAGTGGAATGAAGCAGCGATCATCAGGCAGAGCCAGCTCCTCACTATCAGCGCTGAAGCACAGTTTGTTCAGGTTAGTTTCAGTTTAGTGAAACGTATGCGTCGCATTACATCTCACATCCAAACGTCACATGTCTTTATGGTTTGTGTGTAAAGCACGCACAGATTCCGGAAAACAACTGTGAATGAACCAAATTAAACAATTCCGGAACAAATCGTGGGACACATTATCCGTGTATTTACCGGAATCGCTGTGTGAAAGAGGCTGAAGTTGACGTGCCGCTGGTCTCTTATATTAACGTTGTTCTGAAGCCTGTGTAATGATCGTAGCTTGACATCTATCGACTGAACAGGGTTTTCTCCACTTGTTTTCCTGTTGTTGTTGCTCAATGGAATGGATGCGTTGTTGTCTGGGGGTTTGACAAAAGGAGGGTGGGACGTTGGTTTGTGACTGAAGGCGGTGACTTGAGTCGATCGGACGTCACATCGTTACGGAAGTCACAGCTGCTCTGAAAATGAACAGCTACTTTAAGCAGGCTGTGTGCAGTTTACTGTGGATTCACTGTTTTGAAACTCATATGGTAGTTAGATAGCCCCTAGACCTTAGTTATCATGAAAAAAGCCAGGAAATTTTGATTTTGACGATATGGGACCTTTAAATCCAGTGATACATGTATTTTTCTTTTATAGATCAGTGGTTGAATATTATCAAACACCTGTCGATGTCTAGTTTGCGTTAATTCATCGTCTGTGAAAACATTTAATTACGTAAAGTAACGGTCACATGTCGCTGTCAAAGAACCAATCACGTAGCTATATCTGTAACCGATGACGACAGACGTAATTATAGCTTGATTTTGTTTTAAAATTACGTTTTAAATAACATCAGTCATTTCATTAAAGAGTAATTGTTCAATAAAATGAAAAAACAAGATTGATATTGACAACTAAGTTGGTCGATCTTAGGGGCGGGGCGACATTTCGTTGTGCGTGGGCGTGGTCAGGTAGGCACGCAAAGAGCCATAGAGAAACATGAAAAACATTTCTCTAATATGGCTCTGGGCACGCGCTAAACATTTCTCTGGCGTTTTTAGCGGTATCTAGTGGATTTTCTTTTCTGCTAGTGGACTTATAAGGTAAATCTTTCTGAATTCCATTATGTTTCTTCAGCGCTCATTTTCGTGCTACCGTGAATATAAGTTAAACCTAAAACATGCACCTGCTGTGTAGATTGGACTAGTTCGCTAGGGAGGAGAGAACCGAAGCTTATTGAAGCTTCGAATCAATTGAATCAAATGTGTCGCAAAATGATTCACTGTTCACTGTTATTAAACTGATTTGATCTGGTTCAATGGTTCGATTCATTGGTTTACAGAGATCGCCTCTAACTGCAAACAATGTTTTAAATTGTGCAAACATTAAACAGATACATAAAGGACAGAACAGACAAAACATCAAAAAAAAAAAAAAAAAAAAAAAAAAAACATTGATACAGTTTTACATAAAAAAATAAATGCATACCATAAAAAAATAAGCATACAGAGGAAAAACCTTATACATCAGTTATAATAAACAATCCTCATAATATTTTTTTGTTTGTTTTTAATCAACCTAAGAGATTTAAGGAATGTCAATTTCAATTAAGAAATGTGAAAAAGAAGACAGCGATTTAGTGAATTTTTGCTTATGTCAAAATTCATAAACTAAATTAAAAAAAAAGCTATGTAGTTCATTGACGTATTACTTTTACCTTTATATTAACAAATTAAACCAATGAACTTTCGAAATCTTTCGAAGCAAGTACCAAAGAATCGTTTACTAAAATCAAGTCATTTTGGCAATTGTATTTTTGTATATTTATATCTAAAATGTAAATTGTAAACCCGATTTTTTTAAAGTCTTGTTATATTTGTATATATTTTTGTTGGAGTTTGTAATAAATTAAATAAATAAATACATTAAAAAAAGAAAGAAAGATTGTTTTTTTCTGTGGTATTTTTTAGTAAAACCATAGGCAAAAGGCAAAATAAACATGTTTGACATTTAAATGTTTGACTCAAAACTTTTTAATTGATTTATTTTTTTGATCTTATTGAAATCAGAATTAGGAATCAATAAGAATCGATAAAATTCAAGCGATACCCATAGTCACATTCGATTAAATATAGCCAAAATCCCACATTGCAATGACTTATCACTAGAGGAAAAAATTACTTTTCAGTCACATAACATTGGTTAATGGAAATGGCGTCATTTCGCAATACTTTTTAATTGACATTTGTAAAATATCGCCAAAGATTTGCGCAAATCTGTAATGGAAACGCGTCAATTGCACAAAAACTCCCATATATAGCAAATACGTTTTTACACTCGCAAGAGGTGTTTTTTTTCAGGCAATTCGAAAAAGGAATATTTCGTGAAACAGCAATGGAAACAGCTTTTTCGCATTTACAGGTCACATTCGATTAAATATAGCCAAAATTCCACAAAAAATCCATTCTAATCGCAAGAGGAAAAAACTATATTTTAGTTGCATAACATCGGTTTTTGGAAACGCCTTCATTTCGCAGTAGTTTTATCGACATTTGCAAAATATCACCAAAGTTTTGCTCAAATCTGAACTGGAAATGTGCCTATAGATTTAGTACAGATTGATTTTAAAAATACTTTAATTTGAACATCAACATTTCTAACTTGTTCAGAAAGATTCTCATCAAACAGTGGTTCTGTGATTATGGTCGTTTGCAAACGGTGGAAGTTTCATTGTTCTGCATGATATTTTAGAAGTAGAAAACTTTTAGATTTTTGAAAAATGCAATGGCATGTGAAATTGAGCTTGCATGCTCTTGCATAGAATACATTTACATTTCAAGTCAGTTTACTGTTAACTGATATACCCAGCAAACTCAAAGATAAAGAGGGTCTTATGGTTCTATACCCCAGCCTTCATTATGTAGAATTTGACCTCTCAATGCCATAAATACGCTGCAGTGTTCCAAACATGAGCATTATTACTAAGTCCCTTCATTTGACACCATATTTAACATCTTGAGCGCCTGAGCAAGAACATAAAAGACTGGATGAAAAGTCAAGCGTGACATGATTAAAGGTAAAGCCGTGACAGAGAGATGCATGTGAACCATCCATCACTATTAATCAGTTACAGACAGAGATAAGTGGAGGTTACCTCAACCTTGGACACATTTACCTTCTGCTTTCATTATACAGTTGATGGCTGTTCCCCGATACTGCTGACGTGATTCATTTTTCCAATAAAGTGTGAGAAAACCGCACATGCATGACCTCAAGTAAACAACTCAGTGTTGAATGCGTCTGAAATCCTTGTTTGTGCAGAAAGCCGTCTCACCTGATGATCACGGAAGATCAATGTTCTCTAAAAAGACTAATTTCCTGCCACTCTCACCTTGGTTTCACACTTGAGGCTGTGCGTTCACAGGTTTGTTGCATCTTGTTTGCAACACTGCATAAATCAGTAAATGCTGCGAAAATGTTCCAGTCGTACTAGTGGAATATTCTCAATATTTTGTGTAATTTTCTGCGTGTAATTTCACCACTGACATCATTCCCAGCCCTAAATGATTTATTTTAACCTCATTTTTTGAAAGTTTACCCATGCAAAACTCACTGCTAATGTTGACGTCTCATTGTGGTTGCCTGAGTGTTTCTAAATTGTTGCTCTGAGAGATTTTCGCTATGCAGTTGCTAGGTGGTTGCTTTCTGGACTAAATTAAGAGCCCAACCTCAAGATATGATTTATTTTGGTCTCTAGAAATGGCTTGTGTCCCTCCTTCAATCAAATCGAGTGTAAGTCAAGTGTGAGATTTTTTTTATCGTTTTTAAGTCCAGTCACACTTCACTTCAACAAGAGGCTGTTTTGCATGATTTGAAGTGTAATTCCTATTTGCAGCACAAATTAAGAACTGAGATTATTACACATTAAATGTAAGAAAAGTACCTTCTTTAAAGGTTCCAAGTAAGCTTTTGGAGAATAAAATGTATCGTCATTCAGTGTAACACAATATTTGTATAAAAATTCCGAGTTGTCCGTGTAAAATATATAAAGAATAAGGGAGCATATTAAATTTGATTTTGTTTTAAATGATTAAAAAAAATCTTAGCAATTTGTCTTTTAATATGTCATAAATTGATTTTTGTTGTAAATATGCCTGATTGTGAATGACATTTTAGTGGGTGTCTACTGTAAATTAGGGGAAAAAGTATGATATTATTATTTTTTGCGCAGAAAAACAAAAACAAAATTGCAATTAAATGAAACAGAAAACTTTATAATATTTTTTTGGGAAAAACAACAACGATTTAAAGCAGTATTACACTTATTGTTTGTATGCTTAAACCATTTTTCGTTTTTGACCCTTTTACAAACATTAGTCAGTAATGTCAAATCCAGCATAAGACCAACTCAAAAGTTTAATGTATTAATGTAAACTTAATATGATGCATATTTGTCAGGCAGTCATACATGAAAATAAAACAGTAGTACTAATAAACTGGATGTGTTTTAAATGCATTTACCTTCTTTAACAGCTAATGATATTTAACCATGTTTATGTTCAATATGGATAAATGCATTCAAATAAATGCATTTTAAATTTTAAATGATTTAAATAAAATCAAATGGATGCAAATACTTATTATAAATAAAAAAATTTAAACATGCATATAATATTGACAAATATGCATTAAATGAAAATGCATGAAAATTTTATCTTTAAGTCTTATATATAGATCTAAATATTTTGATATGTTTAATTATGCATTATATGTAATTGAGTTGCATGAACCCCATGCAGTTTCACTGTGATCCCCTGCTATAGAGTGTGAAAAGTCTCTGAAAATAATGAGTTTGTGCTGCTCTATGGGTGTGTTATATCACACAGTGTCAGGTGGAGATCTAATGTGTTACTGGAAACAATGACTAATGCTTCGTGTTGAGTGGTTAAGGCCTGAAACACGGACACGTAAATGCAATGTATGTTATGTCATAGGAACTTTGATTAGCTTTTGTTTCCAGTTTCCAGGTTTTCCGCCTGATATTCCAACTTAAATGAATGAAACACTGCATTGGAATCAGGATCTGGATCATCAGTAAGTGCAACAAAGCCAAAGCCACATTTCATGATTTATTTTCCCAAAGGCACTCATTACATTTGATGTAATGTTTGCACAACCATCGATGTGATCACCATGACAACACAGAGCATGACTACGATTGATTACCGTAATGTTTTCGAGATGTAACGGGAACGTAGTTTACTCCAGCTCACATCACTGTGACGTTTACATCAGCATTACACGATCAACACCATTATTGCATGCTGGCGTATGCTGAAATGTACATTGAGTGTATGTGTGTGTGGTTTGTTTGCATTTGCAATCACAATTGTGGATCAAAAAGGTTAATAATGTTTTATGCTTTCACACTTTTTACCATATTTTTAAGTTAAGGTGGAAGACATTGTTCTGTGGGTTCAGATATGTGAGCTGATATCAGGCGAGAACTGTTTTATGGCAATAATGAAATAATTGTGGATTTACAGCAACCCCAAAAAACTTCATTTATAACTATTTTTCCCTTTAAATTCAATGTTAAACATAATTTGGAGCTAATTTTACCATTTTAAGCCAATGTACATCTTTATTTTTACTGTTTAAAATCAAATGAAACCAGAATTGCTTCAAAATTACCATTTAAAGCCAATGTAAAACATGATTTGCAACTAATTATACCACATAAGCCAAAGTAAATTGCTTATGCAACAAATTTTGCCATTTAAAATCAATGTAAAACAGCATTTGCAACTAACTATACTATTTAAATCCAATGCAAAATATTATTTGCAACTAATTTTACCATTTTAAGCCAATGTAAAACTGTTTGCAATAAATTTTACTGTTTAAAATCAAATGAAACCATAAACAAAATTACCATTTAAAGCCAATGTAAAACTTTATTTGCAACTAACTTAAAGCCAAAGTAAAATGGATTATGCAACCAGCTTTACCATTTTAAGTCAATATAAAACAGTATTTAGCATTTTAAGTCAATGTAAACTTCGTTTGCAACTAATTGTGCTATTTAAAGCCTATGTAAAATATTATCTGCAACTAATTTTACAATTTAAAGCCAATGTAAGACATGATTTGCAACTAAACTTTAAATGGTAAAATTTTACCATTTAAAGTCAGTACAAAACAGCATTTGCAACTAATTGTACTATTTTTACTATATGTTAAATATTATTTGAAACTAATTTTAGCATTTAAATTCAATGTTAAACATAATTTGGAGCTAATTTTACCATTTTAAGCCAATGTAAAACTTTATTTTTACTGTTTAAAATCAAATGAAACTATAATTGCTACAAAATTACCATTTAAAGTCAACGTAAAACATGACTTGCAACTGATTTTACAACTTAAAGCCAAAGTAAAACTGAATATGCAACCAACTTTACCATTTAAAGTCAATGTAAAACAGCATTTGCATTTAATTTTACCACTTAAAGCCACTGATGTGAAACATTTTCATTTTATTATCTAATGCAATGATATTCCCAACATTTTTTGGTGTAATTTAAATGTCTAGATACTTTTTGGGGTCGCTGTATATCGAAAGAAGATGTCATTTGTTTATAATGTTCTACTTCTAATAAAAAGGGTTTCATTCTTATTGGATGTTATCAGTATGGCTTTGACTCCCATCATTGTGATGGGGTTTGATATGTTTGTAGAGTTCAGTGTGAATGCAGCATCACAATCAAAAGGCTATTAAGAACATTTTTTCAACCAAACTGAATAAGTTAGTGTTTCATAGAAGTTTGCCATCATAGATGACGGACTCATCTGAGCAGCAGCAGATATTCATGCAGTTTGTTTCTTTCCGAAGACATCGCAATTTCTGCGATGCGTAACACACTTCTAAAAAGAGCAAAAGCCTTCCAGAGAGTCTCGGTTGACTGTCCTGTGATGAGAAATCAGTCATCAAGTTGTAAAGAACATAAAAACATTTCAAAGGTGTAGTTCATCTAAAAAAACGAAAACTCTAACAAAATTTACTCAACCTCATGTCACTTCAAACCTGTGGAAAAGAAAGGACGATAGGATTTCTGACTAAAACAGATGTATTGCAAAGCTCTTTTTCATCTTAATAGTAATACAAAATAATTAATAGTAAGCTCTAAAAGGTCATTATTCACTAAAATCATCAGTTAAACCACAGCTGTCCATCTCATTCGAATGAAAATGGCATATAGCACCAAATTTAACATCAGCGTTTGACACGTTTTTGACATTTGAGAAGTTTTCTTTTCAGTAAATAACTTCAATTTCAGTTCAACACAAAGTATTGAGACTTGGAATATGGGACATGAGTCAGGCTATAGTTATGGTACTTTTATGGCGCTTTTGGTCATTTTTGGAGGTTTGGAACAACATGAGGGTGAGTAAACAATGACAGAATTTTCTAAAAACTATCGCTTTGAGGTGATTTCAGTCTGTATTCCTTGAGCTCTCCATGTCTTTTCAGATTTTTGGCAACTTGTCATTTGTCACAGTGAAAATCAACTGCAGATGATCGTAACGAGTCGAGCCGCAGCCTACAAAACACAAAGGCACATTTTCACCCTGCCGTCGTCTGCCTACGGTTGATGTTCTTTCTGCTCCAGACGTTTATTTCGCTCTTGTTCTTTGGCCTGAGCCGGTGCGAAACCGTTCTGCTGTTTGGGTTCTTCAGGAAAGTGAGGCAGACACGTGAAGCCAGTGTTTTCCTCCTTCACCATTTTCTCTTCCTCCATCTCCTCCTCCTCCTCATCTTCTTTTCTCTCCTCTCCCAGTGTGATGTTGCTGCTCAGGACATCGCCCAGCCTGCTGGCGTCTTCTGGGATGTTCCTGCGGAGATCTTTGCTCCTGTTGCGCTTGGCCAGTTTGGTGAGTGAGCCGAAGCGGTTGAAGATGTTTTCCTCGGATGAAGCCTGCTGTCCGCCGCGCTCGGCCTTCAGTCGCAGGTTGTTCAGTTTAGTGTCGATGCTCTCCTGCGAGGAGGTCTTAAAGCGGCCAGCATCCAGACTAGCGAAGACGGCTCTTTTTTCAGGAGACAGCACGTCCAGCGAATGCGCACGCTGCTCCAGACCCAGACGCCTACGCTCCATGCTGCGAATGGTGGCCGCCCGCTGAAGTTTGTCGTGGATCTCGCCGCTGAGGCGTCGCCGTGTCTCGCGTAACTCTGCCCGGACGTTTGCTTTCCATTCTGCTGCATGCGCCTTAAACCCTCCAACCTGTGATAGATATAGCAATTTAGTAATGTGTATAACAGTGCATTTTACCATTTAATACCAACGTAAAACGGCATTTGCAACTGATTGTACCACCTAAAGCTCACATAAAACATCATTTGCAAATAATTTTAGCATTAAAAGGCAACGCAAAATATAATTTTCAGCTCATTTTACATATATTTACCATTTGAAGCCAATATAAAACTGCATTAAAGCCAATGTATAATATCATTCGCAACTAATTTTAGAGTATAAAGGCAACGTAAAATATCATTTACAGATAATTTTACTGCTTAAATCAAATTAAAAACAGCATTTGCAACTAATTTTACCATTTAAAGCCAATGTATAATATAATTTGTAACTAATTATTACTTAAAGCCAACATAAAACATTATTTGCAACTCATTTTATCATTTAAAGGCAATGTAAAATATAATTTACAGCTCATTGTACTGCTTAAATCCAGTGTATAATATTATTTGCAACTAATTACTACTTAAAGCCAACATAAAACATTATTTGCAACTAATTTTATCATTTAAAGGCAATGTAAAATATAATTTACAGCTCATTGTACTGCTTAAATCCAGTGTATAATATTATTTGCAACTAATTACTACTTAAAGCCAACATAAAACATTATTTGCAACTAATTTTATCATTTAAAGGCAATGTAAAATATAATTTACAGCTCATTGTACTGCTTAAATCCAATGTATAATATTATTTGCAACTAATTTTACTGCTTAAAGCCCACATGAAACATCATTTGCAACTAATTTTACCATTTAAAGCCAATGTATATTATAATTTGCAAGTAATGACTACTTAAAGCCAACATGAAACATAATTTGCAACTAATTTTAACATTTAAAGGCAATTTAAAATATAATTTACAGCTAATTGTACTGCTTAAATCCAATGTAAAACAGCATTTGCAACTATTTTTACCATTTAAAATCAAGGTGAAACTGCATTTGCAACTAATTTTACCATTTAAAGGCAATGTATAATATCATTTGCAACTAATGACTACTTAAAGCCCACATAAAACATTTGCAAATAATTTTAGCATTTAAAGGCAACAAAATATTTACAGCTAATTTTACTGCTTAAATCCAGTGTAAAACAGCATTTGCAACTAATTTTACCATTTGAAGCCAATATAAAATTGCGTTTGCAACTAATTTTACCATTTAAAGCCAATGTATAATATCATTTGCAACAAATTGCCTTTAAAATCCAACATAAAACATCTTCTTTTGCAACTAATTTTAGCATTTTATCATTTTAAATCAAGGTCAAACTGCATTTCCTACAAATATTTACCATTTGAAGCCAATATAAAACTGCATTAAAGCCAATGATTAATATCATTTGCAACTAATTTTAGCATTTAAAGCCAATGTATAATATCATTTGCAACTAATTTTTGCATTTAAAGGCAACGTAAAATATCATTTACAGGTAATTTTACTGCTTAAATCAAATCAAAAACAGCATTTGCAACTAATTTACCATTTAAGGCCAATGTAATATCATTTGTAACTGATTACTACTTAAAGCCCACATAAAACATAATTTGCAACTATTTTTAGCATTTAAAGGCATTTTTATCATTTAATGTCAACAAAAACAGGATTTGCAACTAATTTTACCATTTAAAGTCAATGTTAAGTCATCTGAAGCTAATTTTACCATTTAAAGTCAACTTAGAACAGCGTTTGCAACTAATTACTACCTAAAGCCAACATAAAACATCGTTTGTAACTAATTTTAGCATTTAAAGGCAGCGTAAATTGTAATTTACAGCTAATTCTACTGCTTAAATCCAATGTAAAACAGGATTTGCAACTTATTTTACCATTTAAAGTCAATGTTAAATGTCATTTGAAGCTAATTTTACCATTTAAAGTCAATGTAAAAATGTAAAAAGAAAAGTTTTATTTTTTTATCAAATCTAGCATTATTTGATATTATTGCCACAACCTTTATTATTTTAACATCAACCAACATTAAATGACTTTGTTAACTATTGACAAGAAAGGCTACATTACCACCATCAGCCAAATCAATGACTACTTGCCTATTGATTTGCACTAACCAACAGTCACACATCCTAGTTATCATCAGCTGAAAAGGAAATGTCAGGAATGTCTATAAAAGAAAATAGGGCTCTCATGCAATGATATAATGATGTATTGTATATTGGAGATCATGTTTGACATATCATACCTCTTCTTTTGTTTTCTTGGACAGTACCCTGAGCCAGTCTCCAATCATGCTGAGGACCGCTGCGAAATACGCCAGACCCACTAAAATCCAGAACCAGACCAGAGGCTTGTACCATTTCATGTATTCTATTTTTCGGTCTCCACCTATTAAAAGAAAAAGGTACAGTTTTAATATGCTTTAACTTGCATATAACCAGAATCAAAAAGCCAAAACATTTGGTCTAAACCATTCAATTCCATTCTTAAAGGATTCACTAGGATTCAAACCAATGATTGCGGTTTTGCTAGCACAATACTACACCAAATGGCCTATAAAAATTAAGCAACTCTTGATTATACTTCATAAATTGTGTAAGATGGCCAAATAAGACCAATTACAGCATTTGTTACCATTTAAAGTCAACATGAAGCAGCATTTGAAGTAAAATTTACCATTTAAAACCAACATAAAATGGCATTTATCATTTAAAACCTACATAAAACAGCATCTGAAAGAACATTTGCCATTTAAAGACAACATAATACTGCATTTATCATTTAAAGTTGACATAAAACAGCATTTGAAGCTAAATTTACCATTTTAAACCAACATAAAACTGCGTTTACCATTTAGAGTCAACGTAAAACAGCATTTGCAGAAAATTTTACCATTTAAAGTCAACAAAAAAAACTGTATTTACCATTTAAAACCTACATAAAACAGCATCTGAAACAAAATTTGTCAAAGTCAATATAAAACTGAATTTACCATTTAAAGTCAATGTAAAAGAGCATTTACCATTTGAAGTCAATACAGTATTTGCAGCAAATTTTACCATTTAAAGTCAACAAAAAACGGTATTTACCATTTAAAGCCTACATAAAACAGCATTTGAAGCCAAATTTACAATTTAAAGTCAACATAAAACTGCATTTACCATTTAAAATCAACATAAAACAGCATTTGTAGCATATATTACCATTTAAAGTTAACAAAAACAGCATTTACCGTTTAGAGTCAATATAAAACAGGATTTTGCAGCAAATATTACCATTTAAATTCAACTTAAAACAGTATTTACCACTTAAAGCCTACATTAAACAGCATTTGAAGCTAAATTTGTCATTTAAAGTCAATGTAAAACTGCATTTACCATTTAAAGTCAACATAAAACAGCATTTGTAGCATATATTACCATTTAAAGTTAACAAAAAACAGCATTTACCGTTTAGAGTCAACATAAAACAGGATTTTGCAGCAAGTTTTACCATCGTACCCTTTAAATTCAACATAAAACAGTATTTACCATTTAAAGCCTACATAAAACAGCATTTGAAGCCAAATTTACAGTTTAAAGTCAACATAAAACTGCATTTGTAGCATATATTACCATTTAAAGTTGACAAAAAACAGCAGTTACTTTTTAGAGTCAACATAAAACAGGATTTACCATTTAAAGCCTACACAAAACAGCATTTAAAGCTAAATTTGTCGTTTAAAGTCAATGTAAAACTGCATTTACCATTTAAAGTCAACATAAGACAGTATTTGCAGCAAATTTCACCATTTAAAGCCTACATAAAACAGCATTTGAAGCTAAGTTTACTATTTAAAAACAACATAAATAAGCATTTACCATTTGTATTCAACATACAACAGTTCTTTCAAAAAGAATTCCCATTTGAAGTCAATATAAAACAGTATTTGCAACAAAATTTACCATTTAAAGTCAACATAAAACATAATTTGCTATAAAAATTAAGCTGTACTAGGCAACAAGATGTAAAATGCCATCATTAGTGCACTTACCTGCTACATAATCTCCAATGCCGACAGTTGTGAGAGTAATGACAACAAAGTAAATGGCTTCTAAAGTACTCCATCCCTCAATATGTTTGAAAATCACTGCTGGGATGGTGACAAAGATGACGCAGCCAGCGATGATGAAGAGTATGGTGGAGGTGACGCGGATTTTAGTCTGACTGATTTGCTTGTGTTTTTGCTGTAAAGGGCAGCAGAAGAGATTTCATGTCAATTAATGTATTTATATAACCAATAATCAGTTGACAGTCCTCAGGAGAATTTTCTAAAGCAAGTCGACTTACCCTGAATACTTTCTCCACTCTCAGGATGCTCTTGATAAACATGGTCCCTAGTTGATCACCAATCCCAGCCAAGAGGAATCCAAACAGAGGGATGCCAAATATGGCGTAAAGGATGCAGAAAATCTTGCCGCCCTCAGTGCTGGGGGCGATGTTTCCATAGCCTGTAGATGTAGGCGGAGAAGACAAGAGGTTATTTAATCGCTCTGAAGCAAACTGCTCTAGTTGACCCCCTCTATTAAAACTACATTCATAGATCCAGAGGGAGACAATTGGTGGGTTCCACCGAGAGAACATGGCAGTAATTACAGATTGTTAAACAAAAGGGAAGTTAAGACAAGAACTAAACAGTTTCAGTGAGAGAGGAGATCTGGGTTAAAGTCTTGTGTGTTCTGCAGTTTCACTCATGAAATCTTGTTAAAAGCAAAACATGAAAAAACGTATTGTGTGCACTAGAAAACTACATTTTGTCAGGAGTGTTGTTTTTCTGAGAACAGTAAAAAATGGTACCATTAAAAGTTATTGCAAAACTGCATTTGCTGCAAATAATACTATTAAACGTTAATGCAAAAGCATTTGCAGCACATTTTACCTTTTAAAGTCAATGCAAGACAAAATTTGCTGCACATTTTCACAATTTATAGTCAAAGTAAATCAGGCTTTACCATTTAAAGTCAATGTCAAAGTAGCATTTGCTGCACATTTTACCATTTAAAATCAATGTAACACAATATTCACTAAAAGTCAACGTAAAACTGCTTTTTGCTGCAAATTTGACCATTTAAACTCAACTTAAAACAGCATTTACCATTTAAAGTCAATGTAAAATAGCATTTGTTGCACATTTTGCCATTTAAAATCAATGTAAAAAAGCATTTGTATACCATTTAAAGCCAATGTAAAATTGCATTTACAACAAATTTTACCATTTGAAGTCAAGTAAAACTACATTTTGCAACAAATGTGGCTATTTGATGTCAATGTAAAACAGCATTTACAGCACCTTTTACCATTTAAAGTCAATGTAAAACAGCATTTGTAGCATATTTTACCATTTTAATTCAGCTTTTACTGTTTTACTAGCATTTGCTGCACATTTTACCATCTAAAATTAATGTAACACAACATTTACTACTTAAAGTCAATGTAAAACAGCTTTTTGCTACACATTTTACCATTTAAAGTTAACATAAAACAGCCTTTACCATTTTAATACAATGTAAAAGTTGCATTTGTGGCACATTTTAACATTAAAATTCAATGCAAGACACAATTTGCTGCACATTTTACCATTAAAAGTCAACACAAAACAGCATTTACCATTTAAAATCAATGTAAAAAAGCATTTGTATACCAGTTATTTAAAGCCAATGTAAAATTGCATTTTACAACAAATTTTACCATTTGAAGTCAAGTAAAACTACATTTTGCAACAAATGTGGCTATTTGATGTCAATGTAAAATAGCTCTTACCATTTAAAGTCAATGTAAAACAGCATTTACAGCACATTTTACCATTTAAACTCAACTTAAAACAGCTTTTACTATTTAAAGTTAATGTAAAACAGCACTTGCTGCACATTTTACCATATAAAGTCAACGCAAATCAGCATTTATCATATAAAGTAAATGTTAAACTACTTTTGTGGCACATTTTACAATTTAAAGTCAACGTAAAACAGCCCTTATCTCATATAGTCAATGTAAAACAGTATTTGCTGCATATTTCACCATTTAAATTCAATGTAAAACAGCATTTGCAGCACCTTTTACTACTCTAATTCAATGTAAAACAGCATTTACTGTTTTACTAGCATTTGCTGCACATTTTACCATTTAAAATTAATGTAACACAACCTTTGCTACTTAAAATCAATGTAAAACAGCTTTTTGCTACACATTTTTCCATTTAAAGTCAACATAAAACAGCCTTTACCATTTAAATACAATGTAAAATAGCATTTGTTGCACATTTTGCCATTTAAAATCAATGTAAAAAAGCATTTGTATACCATTTAAAGCCAATGTAAAATTGCATTTACAACAAATTTTACCATTTGAAGTCAAGTACAACTACATTTTGCAACAAATGTGGCTAATTGATGTCAAAGAAAACAGTTCTTACCATTTAAAGTCAATGTAAAACATTTGCAACAAATATTGACTATTTGATGTCAATGTGAAACAGCATTTGTTGCAAATTTTACTTTTTTTTTATCCTATAATGTGATGTATTTCAGGGGTGTCATTTTGAGATGCATTGCTGTTCTTGTTTGAAGATTAGTTCATTTTACCTATTGTGGTGATGACGGTTCCAGCAAAGAAGAAAGCGCTACAGAGATCCCAGTGGCTGGAGTTGTAGGACGTGTCTCCAATGGGACTCACGCCAGCGCTGACCGCATCCACTGCATGCTGGGAAAAGACACACATACAATAACTCAGACACATTTTGGAAGCGCTTCATTGACAGTAAGTGACCAAAGTATAACAGTATTAGCAAATCATTTTAAAAATCAATTTCCCCTGAGTCACCCCGCACAATGTCAGGCACTCCAAGAACGTCACGTTTCTCAAAGTAATTCACAAAAACATGAATTAGGCTTGGATTTGATTGCTAAGTGGCTGAAATGATATAAAACCACCCGCTTTGTGTCTAAAAACCTGCTCTAAAAATCAATCTGCTCCGTCTGTCAGTAATTCGATCAGGTTTTGTGGCTCTTCTCAAAGTATTTAAAGAATAATTCATATAAATGGATTAGGCTGAGTAGATCTAGTCAATATATTGGTAAGTCCTGTCTAAGCAGACATCTGTTGATGCTGTTTTTGTTTTAATCGCCCAAATCTTGCTTTATGTAATCCTAAAACAGTACAAAATATATTTGAACCCAGAGAAACAGGGATACTTTTAACATAACAGTACAATAAACTAGAATAAATAGTTTGGCAAGACAAACTTTAAACTGACTTGAGAAAGCCGAACCAGAAGTTTTAAATGTTTTAATCAAGTATGATGGTTTTCAGTCTGGAAGTTTTAAAAGTTTGATTGCCTAGGCTGGTTTTAGCTGTTTTTTTCACCAGGGAAGCATTACTAGCATGTTGTCAGCAGGTTTCTAACATTATTAGCATGTTACTAGCATGTTGTTATCATGATTGCATCACAATTAGCATGTTGCTAACATGTTTTAACATCATTTGCAAGTTACTAGCATGATTGTAGCATAATTTTATCATGATCAGCATGTTGCTAGCATGTTGTTACCATAATTAGCATGTTGCTAGCCTGATGCTACCATGATTAGTAAGTTACTAACATGTTGTTTGCATGATTAACAAGTTACTAGCATGCTTCATGTAATAGCATATTGTTAGCATCATTTGTAAGTTACTAGCATGTTGTAGCATATTACTAGCATGATTAGCATGTTTCTAGCATGTTGCTAACATGATTTTAGCATGATATCATGTTGTTAGCATGATTATCATGTTGCTAGCATGATTTTATCACAATTAGCATGTTGCTAACATGTTTTAGCATCATTTACAAGTTACTAGCATGATTGTAGCATAATTTTATCATGATCAGCATGTTGCTAGCATGATTAACAAGTTACTAGCATGTTGTTTGCATGATTAACAAGCTACTAGCATGTTGCTAGCATGATTAACAAGTTACTAGCATGCTTCATGTAATGGCATATTGTTAGCATCATTTGTAAGTTACTAGCATGTTGTAGCATATTACTAGCATGATTAGCATGTTTCTAGCATGTTGCTAACATGACTTTAGCATGATATCATGTTGTTAGCATGATTATCATGTTGCTAGCATGATTTTATCACAATTAGCATGTTATTAGCATGTTGCTAACATGTTTTAGCATCATTGACAAGTTACTAGCATGATTGTAGCATAATTTTATCATGATCAGCATGTTGCTAGCATGTTGTTACCATAATTAGCATGTTGCTAGCCTGATGCTACCATGATTAGTAAGTTACTAACATGTTGCTAGCATGATTAACAAGTTACTAGCATGTTGTTTGCATGATTAACAAGTTACTAGCATGTTGCTAGCATGATTAACAAGTTACTAGCATGTTGTTTACATGATTAACAAGTTACTAGCATGTTGCTAGCATGATTAACAAGTTACTAGCATGCTTCATGTAATGGCATATTGTTATCATCATTTGTAAGTTACTAGCATGTTGTAGCATATTACTAGCATGATTAGCATGTTTCTAGAATATTGCTAACATGATTTTAGCATGATACCATGTTGTTAGCATGATTATCATGTTGCTAGCATGATTTTATCACAATTAGCATGTTATTAGCATGTTGCTAACATGTTTTAGCATCATTTACAAGTTACTAGCATGATTGTAGCATAATTTTATCATGATCAGCATGTTGCTAGCATTTTGTTACCATAATTAGCATCTTGTTAGCATGACTTTATCACAATTAGCATGTTGCTAGCATGACTTTATCACAATTAGCATGTTGCTAGCATGACTTTATCACAATTAGCATGTTGCTAATGTTGGTTTGATTGAGTCTGAAGGGATTGTGGGAGTGTTCTCAGTGTGAGTTTGAATAGTGTTGATCATTTGAACATTCCCTCAATGAATGGGATTTTTCCCAGGTTTAATCCTCATTTTTAGGAAAACCGTAAGTCCGATCAGTCTGAAAAGATACAGCAGCTGAAGTCAGATCAGTCTGAAGATCTGGGCCAAATTTGGAGTTTGTAGAGTTTTAAGTTCTAGGAGAAGGAGCAGTCAGAAGTTTTAGTCTCAGAAGAAGAAGAAGAAGATTAAGTTTAAATAGCATTTCAGTAAGTTGGCACTTTCTCAAGCCAGCTTATTAAACATTCATATAAACTCTTGCAGTAAGTCAGATGATATCAAAGAGAAAAACACAAAAAAGCAACATGCTGTCAACAAGAAACCGTTTTCTCTGAGTAATGTTTCTTCTGCTCTGATAAGACTCGCCAAGGATTCTGGTGGGAAGATTTTAGAGCCAAGAACAAAACCGACAGCAGCCAGCTGGTCTTACATGACAGACATATCAACAAGACTGACGCACTGCGCATCGGATTAAATATGAGTTTAAAGATTTTTTTGAGCCGATTCTTCAGTAAAAAGATGCTTTAGGTGCTCTACAATTGACAGTAATTTGATTAAATGGAGACTTTCACTTGAGCCTCCTTCCTCTCAGATGTTTCTCTTGATAAAATGAAATATTAACGCTATAAAGCCTACTGTATCCTTTGAGACACACATTAAAGGAACACTCCAATTTTTTTGGAAATAGGCTCATTCTCCAACTCCCCCCGAGTTAATAAGTTGAGTTTTACCGTTTTGAAATCCATTCAGCCGTTCTCCTGTTCTGGCGATATCACTTTTAGCATAGCTTAGCATAGATCATTGAATCCTATTAGACCAATAGCATCACGTTCAAAAATGAACAACGAGTTTCTATGTTTGTCTTATTTAAAACTTGGCTCTTCCAACAATGACTGTATGATTTTGAGGTCCATGGATGGATGGATGGATCTCAAAATCATACAGTCATTGTTGGAAAGGGTTCAAATACACAAAAATGCTGGAAAACCAAAGAATTTGTGAGACCTGAAGGGTTTTTCTGAAGAACAGCAGACAGTTTAACTGTTCAGGACAAACAAGGGACTCATGAACAACTATCACTAAACAGCTGTAAATCATTCAAGTAAAAACACAGTATTAAGAATCAAGTGTGTCATTTTTATAAATTCAACTATTATTCAACTATGTCTTTTTTGTGAAATATCTTATTCAGGTCAGTATTTAATGAACAATAACATGCATGTTGTATGATCCCTCTTATTTTAGTCAAATAATTAACATTTGGCAGATTCTACAAGGTGTTTATAAGCTTTTGACCTCAACTGAGCCATAAAAACCTGATCAAATATGATACACAAGAAAAGAACACAAAGATTCAATAAACTCTTCCTTTTCAAAACATAATTTTTCTGACTATTATGGCTTCACAGGTCTGATTTGTGATTTTTCTGTGGGCAGTTCTAGCACATGTCCGGTTTTGCTTCGTCTGGATTGTGAAGACATCTGAAAGCCCCAGCAGGGCTTTGCTCTCAGGAAACTCTGCCTTCAATGGGTCGAACGGTAAATAATTGATTACCTTAGAGCTTATTCCCTATCGAGGGGTCTGTTTCAACTGTCTTGGCTGGAAATAGAGAATTGATTTTTTTTTTGGCATGAGCTTAATTACCAGATGTAGGGCACTCTTTGAGTCACAAAGGATGCTTGTGTGACGTAAAGTGGAAAGAACTGAAGAAGGATGTAGGCGTGTATCAAAGTGACATCTGATCAGTCACACATGCGGTTATTGTCAGGTTTGACTGAAAACTAGATAAACTGGGTCAGACTGTAGAACGGTCACTTCATGATTTAAACGTAATTCAGTGTGGCTGCATAAAATTTTGTGTTCATTTTTATTTTCTGCTTCCGATTTCATTTTAGTTACAGTTTTAGTCGTTTTGTTGTGTGTTTTCGACATTTTAAGAACATACGCTAAAAGTTTAATTTTATTTTGTTAATTGTATTATTATTTGTTTGTTTTAGTAATTTTATTACTTCAAATTAAACTAAACAAAAACGAATTTTTATTTCAAATAACAAAAATGTTGTTTGTCAGTAAATCAACAAATTTTACTGATTGATGTCAATGTAAAAATGCATTTGCAACAAAAAAAATTCAAAGTCAAAGTAACACTGCATTTGCAAAAAATTGTATAATTTAAAGTCAAAGTAAAACATAATTTAACATTAAATGTAAAATGTATTTGCAACCAATTTTATCTTTTAAAGTCGATGCAACAAACATTTGCAACAAATTTTACTGATTGCTGTCAATGTAAAAATGCATTTGCAACAAAAATGTGTAATTTAAAGTCATAGTAACACTGCATTTGCAACTAATTTTACTGTTTGATGTCAGTGTAAAACTGCATTTACCCTTTAAAGTCGATGTAAAATAGCATTTGCAAGAGATTTTTTCATTTAAAGTCATGGTAAAACTGCATTTACTATGAAAAGTCAATGTAAAACTGTGTTTGCAACAAATTTTATCTTTTGAAGTCAACGTATAAACATTTGGAACAAATTTTACTATTTGATGTCAATGTAAAACATGATTTACCATTCAAAGTCGATGTAAAACTGCATTTGCAACAATTTTCGTGATTTAAGTCAAAGTAAACCTGCATTTGCAACTAATTTTATAATTTTAATTCAAAGCAAAACTGCATTTGCAACAAATTTAACTGTTTGATGTCAATGTAAAACAGCATTTACCCTTTAATGTTGATGTAAAATAGCATTTGCAACAATTTTTTTATTTAATGTCAATGTAAAACTGCATTTGCAACAAAATTATAATTTAAAGTCAAAGTAGAACTGCATTTACCATTAAAAGTCAATGTGAAACTGTGTTTGCAACTAATTTTAACATTAAACGTCAAGGTAAAACAACATTTGCAACTTTTTTTTTAATTTATAGTCAAAGTAAAACTGCATTTGCAAAACAATTTATCATTTGAAGTCATGGTAAAACTGCATTTGCAACAAATTACTTCATTTAAAGTCAAAGTAGAACTGCATTTACCATTAAAAGTCAATGTGAAACTACATTTCCAACTAGTTTTATCATTTAAAGTCAAAGTAAAACGGCATTTGCCATTAAAAGTCAATGTGAAACTGTGATTGCAACTAACTTTAACATTAAACGTCAATGTAAAACAGCATTTGGAACTTTTTTTTATTTTAAAGTCAAAGTAAAACTGAATTTGCAGCAAAATTATAATTTAAAGTCAGCATTTACCGTTTAAATTCAATGTAAAACTGTGTTTGCAACCAATTTTGCCAGTAAACTATGCGTTATTCTAACTTTCTGTTTCAAACATCATCACTGAACTGTGGTCTGTTTATTAGTGACCATCTGCTTCCTTGTTATTATAGATCCCTGAACACTCATTAGCATGGAAATGCTTGCATATGCGAGCCTCACTTAACCTTGAGATGAAAGTGTCATTTGAGATGACATTTGAATTCTTGATAACAAAGAACTAACCATAGACAAAACCCTTTCCAGCATTTAGTAAAATTAACCATGAACTTACTATATACTAAACAGCACACAGAATGTTTTCTGAGGCTGTTATATAATGGAAATGTTTCCCAACCATCTCATCCACCCTTCAGTAATCCCCAGGCTGACTATGTAGGATGTGCTGCTGTGAGAAATCAATGCAAAGCTTTAATTGATGGCAGCACATTTATGTGAGATAAATATGTTCTCTGTTTTGTAACATAAAGCGGCGGCGCTTTATCAGAGTGCACAAAATTCAGCCTAAAGTGAGGTTATGCTGGCAGAAGTGTGAGCTGATAGTCCTGATGATGGCCAGAGGGATTGGTGTCTGTCTTGGAATGACATTTACTGATCAATTAGAGCTCAGCGTCGGCCGGAGGGATCCGCAGAAGAGATGTGTGCTTGAAGAGCTCACATGAAGGTTGTTGCTGACACCCACCATTTAGCTGGAAAAAGCTCTTTTTGGGTCTTTAGAAATTCTAAGATGAGTGTCACCCTAGACGTGTATAGATACTGTGTATACGGTACATTAAATACATTAAGGTACATATCAGTCTATTTTATGACACTGAAAGCATTCATTATAGGTAAATATAGTACTTTAAAGCCTTAGCTTTCACAACCAGTTTGATAAGTGTAAATCGCACAAAAACCAAAATCATATGAAGAAAAATAAATAATAAATAAATTATATTTTGTGTATTGTGAAATTGATTTAATGAGAATTAATATTATTTTTTCCCAAACTTTTTAATTAAAACTTTCAAGTATTGTAAAATAAATAAATCAAAATTACAATAAAATCAATTGTAAAAACTATTACTGAAATTGTAAAATGTTTTAATAAATTACGGTATTATTTATTATACTGCCTTCTTTGATATAGGCTGACTTAAATGTAAAAAAAAACATAGTATAGTATTTTTCCAAAACACCATTGAGAATAATGAGAATTTAAAAAAAAAAAAAGTATTAATGTATATATTAAATATATTGCAAAAGGAAAAAAAAAAAATAAGTTTAATAATTTTTAAAAAGAATTTATATATTATATAAATTATTTTTTTTAAATAAATTTTAATTATTTGTTTATTTCCTTTTGCACTATTTTTAATATATATACATTATTTCATAATATTCACAATGGTGTTTTAATGTATATATTACATATATTGTAAAAAGAAAGAA